>NC_135304.1:1551656-1632321 GCF_051311805.1 Agelaius phoeniceus
AAATGTTTGGTTTTAGAGGAGTTCATTGTCCCCATTTAGGGGGTGCTGTCCCCATTTAGGGGGTTGCTGTCCCCATTTATGGGGTCCCCATTTAGGGGGGTGCTGTCCCCATTTATGGGGTCCCCATTTATGGGGTGCTATCCCCATTTAGGGGGTGCTGCCCCCATTTATGGGTGCTGTCCCCATTCAGGGGGGTGCTGTCCCCATTTATGGGGTCCCCATTTATGGGGTGCTGTCCCCACCCAGGGGGTGCTGTCCTCATTTAGGGGGTGCTGTCCCCATTTATGGGGTGCTGTGCCCACTCAGGGGGTGCTGTGCCCCTTTAGGGGGTGCTGTCCCCATTTATGGGGTGCTGTGCCCCTTTAGGGGGTGCTGTGCCCATTTAGGGGGTGCTGTCCCCATTTATGGGGTGCTGTGCCCATTTAGGGGGTGCTGTCCTCATTTAGGGGGTGCTGTCCCCATTTAGGGGGGACTGTGCCCAGTTCTGGGGTTCTCAGTGCTGGTGATGGAGGAGAGGAGGCACAAGTGTCACCCATGGGCACAGGTGGCTCTCAGGTGGCCCTGGCTGTCCCTGGGCTGTCCCGAGCACAGTGTCCCCTCATGGGTGGTGACAGAGGAGGGTGGCTCTGAGGCCACCTGCAAGGACCGGGGCTGTCCTGGGTGTCCCTGGCTGTCCCCAGCTGTCCCTGGGGTATCCCTGGCTGTCCCCAGCTGTCCCCAAGCGCTGTGTCCCCTCTCAGGTGGTGATGGAGGAGGGTGGCTGTGAGGCCACCTGCAAGAACTGGCAGTGGCCTTGGTGTCCCTGGCTGGCTCTGGCCTCTGGGTGTCTCTGGGTGTCCTGGGTCACTCTGGGCTGTCCTGTGTGTCCCTGTGTGTCCCTGTGTGTCCCTGTGTGTCCCTGAGCACCGTGTCCCCTCCCAGGTGGTGATGGAGGAGGGTGGCTATGAGGCATCTGCAAGGATCGATGGTGGCTGTGGTGGCTCTGGCTGTCCCTGGGTCACTCTGGGCTGTCCCTGGGTGTCCTGGGTCACTCTGGGCTGTCCCTGGGTGTCCCTGGGTCACTCTGGGCAGTCCCTGGCTGTCCCCAGCTGTCCCCAAGCACTGTGTCCCCTCCAGGTGGTGATGGAGGAGGGTGGCTACGAGGCCATCTGCAAGACCGATGGTGGGCTGTGGGTGGCTCCGGCTTGTCCCTGGCTGTCCCCGGCTGTCCCTGGGTGTCCCTGGGTCACTCTGGGCTGTCCCTGTCCCCAAGCACTCTGTCCCCTCCCAGGTGGTGATGGAGGAGGGTGGCTGTGAGGCCATCTGCAAGGACTGATGGTGGCTGTGGGTGGCTCTGGCTGTCCCTGGGTCACTCTGGGCTGTCCCTGGCTGTCCCTGGGCTGTCCCTGGGCTGTCCCTGGGCTGTCCCTGGGCTGTCCCTGGGCCTGGCTGGGGCTGTCCCTGGGCTGTCCCCAAGCGCTGTGTCCCCTCCCAGGTGGTGATGGAGGAGGGTGGCTGTGAGGCCATCTGCAAGGACTGATGGTGGCTGTCGGTGGCTCTGGCTGTCCCTGGGTCACTCTGGGCTGTCCCTGGGTCACTGGGCTGTCCCTGGCTGTCCCTGGGTCACTCTGGGCTGTCCCTGGCTGTCCCTGGGCTGTCCCTGAGCACTCTGTCCCCTCCCAGGTGGTGATGGAGGAGGGTGGCTGTGAGGCCACCTGCAAGGACCAGGGCTGTCCCTGGGTGACTCTGGGCTGTCCCTGGGTCACTCTGGGCTGTCCCTGTGTGTCCCTGGGTCACTCTGGGCTGTCCCTGGCTGTCCCTGGGCTGTCCCTGAGCACTCTGTCCCCTCCCAGGTGGTGATGGAGGAGGGTGGCTACGAGGCCACCTGCAAGGACCGATGGTGGCTGTGGCTGTCCCTGGCTGTCCCTGGGCTGTCCCCGGCTGTCCCTGGGTCACTCTGGGCTGTCCCTGGCTGTCCCTGGCTGTCCCTGGGTCACTCTGGGCTGTCCCTGGCTGTCCCTGTGTGTCCCTGTGTGTCCCTGGGCTGTCCCTGAGCACTCTGTCCCCTCCCAGGTGGTGATGGAGGAGGGTGGCTACGAGGCCATCTGCAAGGACCAGGGCTGTCCCTGGCTGTCCCTGGGCTGTCCTGGGTCACTCTGGGCTGTCCCTGTGTGTCCCTGGGCTGTCCCTGAGCACTCTGTCCCCTCCCAGGTGGTGATGGAGGAGGGTGGCTCCGAGGCCATCTGCAAGGACCGGGGCTGTCCCCAGCTGTCCCTGGTCACTCTGGGCTGTCCCTGGCTGTCCCTGGGTCACTCTGGGCTGTCCCTGGCTGTCCCTGGCTGTCCCTGGCTGTCCCTGTGTGTCCCTGGGCTGTCCCTGAGCACTCTGTCCCCTACCAGGTGGTGATGGAGGGAGGTGGCTACGAGGCCATCTGCAAGGATCGCCGGTGGGCGCGGGTGGCTGTGGCTGTCCCGGGCTGTCCCTGGGTCACTCTGGGCTGTCCCTGGCTGTCCTGGGCTGTCCCTGGGCTGTCCCCAAGCACTCTGTCCCCTCCCAGGTGGTGATGGAGGAGGGTGGCTACGAGGCCATCTGCAAGGATCGCCGGTGGGGCGCGGGTTGCCCAGCGCCTCTCGTACCCCTCGGGCAAGAACATCGGCTCCTTGCTGCGGGCGCACTACGAGCGCATCATCTACCCTACGAGATGTACCAGTCTGGGGCCAACCTGGTGGTGAGTGCAGGGCTTTTTTGGGGGGCAAGAAAGCTTTTGGGGGCACCCCAAACCACGCTGAGGTGTCCCCTCATCCTGTCCCTCCAGCAGTGCCACGCGCGGCCCTTCGAGAGCGAGGAGAAGGACAGGGAGTACAAACCCCACAGCATCCCCCTGCGCCAGTCCGTGCAGCCCTCCAAGTTCAACAGCTACGGCCGGCGTGCCAAGCGCCTGCAGCAGGAGGTGGGCACCCCTAAAGCCTCCTGAACCCCCCCTTTGGCACCCCTAAATCTCCATTTTGGGATCCCCAAATCCCCCCCTGACGCCGCTGTCCCACAGGCCCGAGCCCACCGAGGAGGACATCGAGAAGAACCCCGAGCTGAAGAAGCTGCAGATTTATGGGGCCGGGCCCAAAATGTTGGGGTTGGGCTGGTGGCCAAGGATAAGACCATGAGGAAGAAAGGTATTGGGGGACCCCCCCTCCTTATCTTGGGGTGCAGGGGTTGTTGGGACCTCTTAAATCTTTCTGGGAGCCTCTGTGGGTTTTTTGGGTATTTTGGTTTTAAATTCTGGCGTACCCCCCAGCACCCCCCAATCTCCCAGCACCCGCAATCCCCCATTACCCCCCAATTACCCTGCTACCCCCAAACCCCCCAGCACCCCCAATTGTTCTGTTACCCCAAACCCCCCCAGCACCCCCCAATCTCCCAGCACCCCGCAATCCCCCAGCACCCCCCAATTTCCCTGCTACCCCCAAACCCCCCCGTAACCCCAATCCCCCATTACCCCAATCCCCATCCTGCTACCCCCAAATCTCTCAGCACCCCCCAATTGTTCTGTGACCCCCAAACCTCCCAGTACCCCCAATTATCCTGCTACCCCCCAATTATCCTGCTACCCCCCAAAACCCCCAAACCTCTCAGTACCCCCCCAACTGTCCTGCTACCCCCAAACCCCCAAGTAACCCCCAATCCCCCATTACCCCCCCAATTTCCCTGCTACCCCAAACCCCCCAGTAACCCCCAATTGTTCTGTGACCCCCCAATCTCCCAGTACCCCCCAAACCCGCCCAGTACCCCCCAATTGTTCTGTACCCCCCAATTACCCTGCTAACCCCAAACCCCCCAGTACCCCCCAAACCCCAGTAACCCCCAATCCCCCAGCACCCCCCACCCCCCACCACCCCAATTTCCCTGCTACCCCCAAACCCCCCCAGTAATCCCCAATCTCCCAATACCCCCCAATTGTCCTGCTACCCCCCCAAACCCCCAAACCTCTCAGTACCCCTCAATTGTTCTGTGACCCCCAAACCCCCCAGCACCCCCCAACCCCCCATTACCCCCCAATCCCCCATTACCCCCCAATTACCCTGCTACCCCCCAAACCTCCCAGCACCCCCTAATCCCCCATCATCCCCAATTACCCAGCTACCCCCCACCCCCCCAGTAACCCCTAAATCTGCCAATACCCCCCAATTGTTCTGTTAACCCCAATTTCCCTGCTACCCCCCAATTTTCCTGCTACCCCCAACCCCCCAGTACCCCCCAATCTCCCAATACCCCCAATTTTCCTGCTACCCCCCAAACCCCCCAGCACCCTCCACTTGTTCTGTGACCCCAAACCTCCCAGCACCCCCCAATCCCCCATCACCCCCAATTACCCAGCTACCCCCCAAACCCCAAACCTGTCAGTACCCCCCAATTGTTCTCTGACCCCCAAATCTCCCAGTACCCCCCCAACCCCCCAATTGTTCTGTTACCCCCAAACCCCCCAGTACCCCCAATCCCCATTACCCCCAATTTTCCTGCTACCCCCAAACCCCCAGTAGCCCCCAATTGTCCTGCAAACCCCCAATCTCCCAGTACCCCCCAATCTCTTGGTAACCCCCAATTGTCCTGCTACCCCATAATTGTTCTGTGAGCCCCAAACCCCCCAGTACCCCCCCAATCTCTCAGTACCCCCCAATTGTCCTGCTACCCCCCCAATTGTTCTGCTACCCCCCAGTTGTTCTGTTACCCCCCAAATCTCCCCAGTAACCCCCAATTGTTTTTACCCCCCAACCTCTCAGTACCCCCCAATTCCCCAGCTACCCCCAATTTCCCTGCTACCCTCAAAACCCCCCAGTACCCCCCCAATTGTTCTGTTACCCCAAACCCCCCAGCACCCCGCAATCCCCCAGCACCCCCCAATTCCCCAGCTACCCCCAATTCCCCAGCTACCCCCAAACCCCCCAGTACCCCCCAATTATTCTATGACCCCCAAACCCCCCAGTACCCCCCAACCCCCCCAATAACCCCATTCCCCCCTCCCTGCAGACAAGGACGGCCCCGAGTGTCCCCCCACGGTGGTGGTGAAGGAGGAGCCTCCGGGGGAGCCCCGGGGGTCCCCGATATCCCCAGGGGGGGCTCGGGAGGAGCTGCGCCACAGCCCCGAGCCCTGCACCAAGATGACGATGAGGCTGCGCCGCAGCCACAGCAGCAGCCAGTTCGTGAGTGGGGGTCACCGGGGTGGGGAACCCCAAATCCCCACAGGGTTAGGGGCTTGGGGTGGGCTTTTATTGGGGTTTTTTTGGGGTTTTTTTTGGGGGGTTTTTTTGCATTTTTTGGGGGTTTTTTAGTCGTTTTTTTGGGGGTTTTTTGGTTTTTTGGGTTTTTTTGGGGGGTTTTTTTGGGTTTTTTTTTTTGCTTTTTTGGGGTTTTTTTAGTCGCTTTTTGGGGTTTTTTTTGGTTTTTTTGGGTTTTTTTTTGGGTTTTTTTTTGGGTTTTTGGGGGTTTTTTTTTGCATTTTTTGGGGGTTTTTTAGTCGTTTTTTTGGGAGGTTTTTGGAAGGTTTTTTTGGGGTTTTTTTTTTTGTTGGGTTTTTTGGGGGGGTGTTTTGTTTTTTTGGGTTTTTTGGGGGTTTTTTCTGTGTTTTTTTGGGTTTTTTTTAGATTTTTTGGTTTTTTTTTTGGTTTTTTTTAGGGTTTTTTTTGCATTTTTGGGGGGTTTTTTTGCATTTTTTGGGGGTTTTTTAGTCGTTTTTTTGGGGGTTTTTGGGTTTTTTGGGGTTTTTTTGGGGGTTTTTTTTGGGGTTTTTTGGGTTTTTGGGGTTTTTTTGGGGGTTTTTTTTGGGTTTTTTGGGTTTTTTTGAGTTTTTTTTTTGCATTTTTGGGGGGTTTTTTAGTCGTTTTTTTGGGGTTTTTTTGGGAGGTTTTTTGAAGGTTTTTTGGGGTTTTTTTTTTTGGTTCGGGTTTTTTGGGGGGGGCGTTTTGTTTTTTTGGGTTCACCAAGATGACGATGAGGCTGCGCCGCAGCCACAGCAGCAGCCAGTTCGTGAGTGGGGGTCACCGGGATGGGGAACCCCAAATCCCCGCAGGGTTAGGGGGCCTGGGGTGGGCTTTTATTGGGGGTTTTTTTTTGGGGGGGTTTTGAGGTTTTTTTGGGGTTTTTTTGTTTTTTTTTTTTTGGGTCTTTTGGTGGTTTTTAGTTGTTTTTTGGGTTTTTTTTGGGGTTTTTTTTGGCTTTTTTTGGGGTTTTTTTGGGTCATTTGGTGGTTTTTTAGTCGTTTTTTTGGGGTTTTTTGGGGGGTTTTTTTTTGGTTTTTTTTTGCTTTTCTGGAGGTTTTTTGGGGCTTTTATGGGGTTTTTTTTTTGGTTTTTTGGGGTTTTTTGGGGGTCTTTTGGGGGTTTTTTAGTCGTTTTTTTGGGGTTTTTTGGGTTTTTTTTTTTGGGAGGTTTTTTGAAGGTTTTTTTGGGTTTTTTTTTGGTTTGGGTTTTTTGGGGGGCGTTTTGTTTTTTTGGGTTCACCAAGATGACGATGAGGCTGCGCCGCAGCCACAGCAGCAGCCAGTTCGTGAGTGGGGGGTCACCGGGGTGGGGAACCCCAAATCCCCACAGGGTTAGGGGGCTTGGGGTGGGCTTTTATTGGGGTTTTGTTGGGGGGGAGGTTTGGGGTTTTTTTTTGGGTTTTTTTTTGCATTTTTGGGGTTTTTTTTTTCATTTTTTGGGGGTTTTTTAGTCGTTTTTTTGGGGGTTTTTAGTCGTTTTTTTTTGGGGTTTTTTTTGGCTTTTTTTGGGGGTTTTTTTGGGTCATTTGGTGGTTTTTTAGTCATTTTTTGGGGTTTTTTGGAGGGTTTTTTTTGGTTTTTTTTTTGCTTTTCTGGGGTTTTTTTGGGGCTTTTCTGGGTTTTTTTTTTTTTTTTGGGGTTTTTTTGGGGTCTTTTGGTGGTTTTTTAGTCGTTTTTGGGGGTTTTTTTGGGGTTTTTTTTGCATTTTTGGGTTTTTTTTTTTCATTTTTTCGGGTTTTTTAGTCGTTTTTTTGGGAGATTTTTTGAAGGTTTTTTTGGGGTTTTTTTTTTTGGTTTGGGGTTTTTTGGGGGGGCGTTTTGTTTTTTTGGGTTCACCAAGATGACGATGAGGCTGCGCCGCAGCCACAGCAGCAGCCAGTTCGTGAGTGGGGGTCACCGGGTGTGGGGAACCCCAAATCCCACAGGGTTAGGGGGCTTGGGGTGGGCTTTTATTGGGGTTTTTTTTTTGGGGGGTTTTGAGGGGTTTTTGGGGGTTTTTTGGGGTTTTTTTGGGGGATTTTTTTTGGTTTTTTTTTTGTTTTTTGGGGTTTTTTTGGGGGGGTTTTTTGGGTTTTTTGGGGGTTTTTTGGGATTTTTTGGGGTTTTTTTGGGTTTTTTTTCAGTTTTTAGGGCTGTTTTTTTTAGCGGACCCTCTCCCAGTTGAAATTCTAAATTTCAATTCCATTCAATTTCAATTCGATTCAATTTCAATTCCGTTCAATTTTAATTCGATTCAATTTTAATTCAATTTTAATTCCATTCAATTTTAATTCCATTCAATTTCAATTCCATTCAATTTCAATTCCATTCAATTTTAATTCCATTCAATTTTTCCCTTGACCTATTTCTACCCCATCTCTCTTTACTCCCCCAAATTAAAATTAAAATTAAAAAATTGAATTTAAATATCCCCCAAACCAGCCCAAAACCAACAGCACACCCCCACCAAATAACCTAAAATACCCCCATAAATCCAATTTATTTGGGTTTAAATTAGGTCAAAAATTCCATCCCAAAAGCCCCAAATCCCCTTTTCCCGGCCTTTTCCAGGTGGATTCCTACGTGTGCCGCATCTGCTCGCGCGGTGACGAGGACGACAAGCTGCTGCTGTGTGACGGCTGCGATGACAACTACCACATCTTCTGCCTGCTGCCACCCCTGCCCGAGATCCCCAAGGGCATCTGGCGCTGCCCCAAATGCGTCATGGCGGTGAGGGGACACCCTGGGGACACCGCGGGGACACCCTGGGACACCCTGGGGACACCGCGGGGACACCCTGGGGACATCCTGGGACACCCCGGGGACACCGCGGGGACATCCTGGGGACAGCCTGGGACACCCTGGGGACAGCCTGGGACACCGCGGGGACACCCCGGGGACACTGCGGGGACGCCCTGGGACAACCCGTGGGGACACCCTGGGACACCCTGGGGACATCCTGGGGACACCCTGGGGACACCCCGGGGACATCCTGGGGACACCGCGGGGACATTCCTGGGACACCCTGGGGACACCGCAGGGACACCCTGGGGACACCCTGGGGACACCCTGGGGACACCACGGGGACATCCCGGGGACATCCTGGGACACCCTGGGGACACCGCAGGGACACCCTGGGGACATACTGGGACACCCTGGGGACACCGCGGGGGACACCCTGGGGACACCGCGGGGACAGCCCGGGGACACCCTAGGGACACCCTGGGGACATCCTGGGACACCGCGGGGACACCCTGGGGACACCGCGGGGACACCCTGGGGACACCCTGGGGACACTCTGGGGACACCCTGGGGACACCGCGGGGACACCCCGGGGACACCCTGGGGACACTGCGGGGACACCCCGGGGACACCCCGGGGACACTCTGGGGACACCGCGGGGACACCCCGGGGACACCCTGGGGACACCCTGGGGCACCCTGGGGCCACCGCGGGGACATCCTGGGACACCCTGGGGACACCCTGGGGACACCCTGGGGACACCCTGGGACACCCTGGGGACACCCTGGGACACCCTGGGGACACCACGGGGACACCCTGGGGACACCACGGGGACACCCTGGGGACACCCGGGGACACCCTGGGGACACCGCGGGGACACCCTGGGGACACCCTGGGACACTGCAGGGACACCCCGGGGACACCGCGGGGACACCCTGGGGACACCGCGGAGACACCCTGGGGACATCCTGGGACATCCTGGGGACACCCTGGGGGACTTCCCGGGGACATCCTGGGGACACCCTGGGGACTTCCCGGGGACATCCTGGGACAACCCTGGGGACATCCTGGGGACAACCCTGGGACACCCTGGGACACTGCGGGGACACCGCGGGGACACCGTGGGGACACCCCGGGGACACCCTGGGGACACCGCGGGGACACCCTGGGACACCCTGGGGACACCCCGGGACACCGCAGGGACACCCTGGGGACACCGCAGGGACACCCTGGGGACATCCTGGGACACCCCGGGGACACCCCGGGGACACCCCGGGGACACCGCGGGGACATCCTGGGACACCCTGGGGACACCCTGGGGACACCCCGGGGACACCCTGGGGACACCCTGGGGACATCCTGGGACACCCTGGGGACACCGCGGGGACACCCTGGGACACCCTGGGACACCGCGGGGACACCCTGGGGACACCCTGGGGACACCGCAGGGACATCCCGGGGACATCCTGGGGACACCGCGGGGACACCCTGGGGACACCCTGGGGACAGCCTGGGGACACCACGGGTGGGGCGGGGAATCAGCTCCCGTTGGGTGCTGTGCTGTGAGGGGAGGGGTCTGGGTGTGATCTGTGGGGTGGGGACCCCCTGATGTGTGGGGTTAGGGTCACCCTGAGCTGTGGGTTGGGGACCCCCATCTCTGGGTTTAGGGTCACCCTGATCTGTGGGGTTAGGGTCACCCCAGAGTGGGGCTGGGAATCTCCTCCCATTGGGTGCTGTGCTGTGCTGTGAGGGGATCTGGGTGTGATTTGTGGGGTGGGGGGTCCCAGATCACATCCGGGGCTGTTGTGGGGCTTGGGACACCCTGATGTGTGGGTTTAAGGACCCTCTGAATGTGTGGGTTTAGGACACCACCCTGATGTGTGGGGTTAGGGACCCCCTGATCTGTGGGGCTGGCAATCATCTCCCATTGGGTGCTGTTCTGTGAGGGGGGGATCTGGGTCTGATTGTGTGGGGTGGGGGCTCCCAGATCCCATCCAGGTCTGTTTGTGGGGCTGGGGACACCCATGTGTGGGTTTAGGGTCATCCTGATCTGGGGTTTAGGGACCCCCTGATCTTTAGGGACCCCTGTGGGGTTGGGACCAGACTCCCCTTGGGTGCTGTCCTGTGCTCTGAGGGGGGTCTGGGTGTGATTGAAGGATGGGGGCTCCCAGATTCCATCCAGGTCTGTTTGTGGGGCTGGGACCCCCTGATCTGTGGGGTTGGGACCCCCTGATCTGTGGGGTTAGGGACACCCATCTGTGGGTTTAGGGGTCACCCTGATGTGTGGGGTTGGGGACCCCCTGATCTGTGGGACTGGAACCAGACCCCCCCTTGGGTGCTGTCCTGGCTTTCAGGGGCCTCTGAGTTCCTCTGATGTGTGGGGTGGGGGCTCCCAGATCCATCCGGGTCTGTTTGTGGGGCTGGGGATCCCCTGATCTGTGGGGTTAGGGTCACCCTGACCTGTGGGGTTGGGACCCCCTGATCTGTGGGGTTTAGAGACCCCCTGATGTGTGGGGCTGGGGACCCCCTGATCTGTGGGGTTAGGGACCCCCTGAGCTGCTTTCTGTGGGGGTCCCCAAGTACCTGGAGCTGTCCCAATGACTCCTCCCAGTGTCCCCAAGCCCCCTGACCCCTCCTAATGTCCCCTGACCCTTTCCTGGTGTCCCCAGTGACCACTCCCAGAGTCCCCAAGCCCCCTGACCCCTCCTTGTGTCCCCTGACCCTTTCCTGGTGTCCCCAAGTCCCCCTGATCCCCAGTGTCCCCAGTGACCCCTCCTGGTGTCCCCTGACCCCTCCCAGTGTCCCAGTGACCGCTCCCAGTGTCCCCAAACCCCCTGACCCCTGGTGTCCCCAGTGAGCCCTCCTTGTGTCCCCTGCCCCCTCCTTGTGTCCCCTGACCCTTTCCTTGTGTCCCCTGACCCTTTCCTGCTGTCCCCTGACTCCCCCTGGTGTCCCCCAAGCCCTTTGACCCCTCCCAGTGTCCCAGTGACCCCTCCCAGTGTCCCCAATGACCTCTCCCAGTGTCCCCAAGCCCTTTGACCCCTCCCAGTGTCCCCAGTGACCTCGTCCCAGTGTCCCCAAGCCCTTTGACCCCTCCCAGTGTCCCCCAGTGTCCCTCTCCCGGTGTCCCCAGTGACCCCTCCCAGTGTCCCCAAGCCCTTTGACCCCTCCCAGTGTCCCCAGTGACCCCTCCCAGTGTCCCCAGTGACGCCCTCCCAGTGTCCCCAAGCCCCCCTGATGTCCCCGGTGTCCCCCCAGGAGTGCAAGCGGCCCCCCGGAGGCGTTTGTTTCGAGCAGGCCACGCGGGAGTACACGCTGCAGAGCTTTGGGGAGATGGCCGACGCCTTCAAGGCCGACTACTTCAACATGCCCGTCCATGTGAGCCCCCCAAAACCTGCCTGGATCCCCCAAAACCCGCCTGGATCTCCCCAGAACCCCCTGGATACCCCAGAACCCCCCCTGGATGCCCCCAAAACCCCCCAGACTCTCCTGAGCCCCCCAGACTCCCTTGGGCTCCCCTCCCTTTGGGGACATGGGTGAGGCCTTCAAGGCTGATTAGTTCAGTGTGCCCGTCCATGTGAGCACCCCAAAATCCCCCCGGGACTCCCAAAACCCCCTGGGTACCCCCCAAAACCCCCTGGATATCCCCAAAACCTCCCAGACTCCCTTGGGCTCCTTCTCCCTTTGGGGACATGGGTGAGCCTTCAAGGCTGATTAGTTCAGTGTGCCCGTGCATGTGAGCCCCCCCAAAACCTGCCTGGATCCCCCCAAAACCCCCTGGATACCCCAAAACCCCCCTGGATACCCCCAGAACCCCCTGGATCCCCCCAGAACCCCCTGGATCCCCCCAGAACCCCTGGATCCCCCAAAAACCTCCCAGGCTCCCTGAGCCCCCCAGACTCCCCTGAGCTCCTCTCCCTTTGGGGTCATGGGTGATGCCTTCAAGGGTGACTGCTTCAACATGCCTGTCCATGTGAGCACCCCAAAACCTGCCTGGATACGCCCCAAAACTCCCTGGAACCCCCAAAACTCCCCCGGACCCCAAAAATATCCCTGGGTCCCCAAAACCTCCAGACTCCCCTGAGCCCCCCAGACTCCATTGGGCTCCTCTCCCTTTGGGACATGGGTGATGCCTTCAAGGCTGATTAGTTCAGTGTGCCCGTGCATGTGAGCCCCCCAAAACCTGCCTGGATCCCCCCAGAACCCCCTGGATCCCCCCAAAACCCCCCTGGATCCCCCCAAAACCTCCCAGGTTCCCCTGAGCCCCCCAGAGTCCCTGAGCTCCCCTCCTTTTGGGGAGGTGGGGTGATGCCTTCAAGGCCGACTGCTCCAATGTTCCCCTCAATCTGAGCCCCCCAAAACCCACATGGATACCCCCCAAAACCCCCCTGGATACCCCCAAACCTCCCCGGGTCTCCCAAAACCTCCCAGGCTCCCCTGAGCCCCCCCAGACTCCATTGGGCTCCCCTCCCTTTGGGGACATGGGTGAGGCCTTCAAGGCTGATTAGTTCAGTGTGCCCGTCCATGTGAGCCCCCCAAAACCCGCCTGGATACCCCCCAAAACCCCTGGATACCCCCCAGAACCTCCTGGATCCCCCCAGAACCCCTGGATCCCCCCAGAACTCCCCCGGACCCCAAAAGCCTCCCAGGCTCTCCTGAGCCCCCCAGACTCCCCTGAGCTCCTCTCCCCTTTGGGTACATGGGTGAGGCCTTCAAGGCTGACTGCTTCAACAATGCCCGTCCATGTGAGCACCCCAAAACCTGCCTGGAACACCCCCAAAAACCCCCTGGAACCCCCCAAACCTCCCCAGGTCTCCCCAAAACCTCCCAGGTTCCCCTGAGCCCCCCAGACTCCCCTGAGCTCCCCTCCCTTTGGGGACATGGGTGAGGCCTTCAAGGCTGACTGCTCCAATGTTCCCCTCAATCTGAGCCCCCCAAAACCTGCCTGGATACCCCCCCAAAACCCCCTCGGACCCCAAAAAACATTCCCTGGGTCCCCCCAAAACCTCCCAGACTCTCCTGAGCCCCCCAGACTCCCTTGGGCTCCCCTCCCTTTGGGGTCATGGGTGATGCCTTCAAGGCTGGTTAGTTCAGTGTGCCCATCCATGTGAGCCCCCCAAAACCTGCCTGGATACCCAAAAACCTGCCTGGATCCCCCAAAACCCCCTGGATCTCCCCAGAACCCCCTGGATCCCCCCAGAACCCCCTGGATACCCCAGAACTCCCCTGGATCCCCCCAAAAGCCTCCCCAGGCTCTCCTGAGCCCCCCAGACTCCCTGAGCTCCTCTCCCTTTGGGTACATGGGGTGATGCCTTCAAGGCTGACTGCTCCAATGTTCCCCTCAATCTGAGCCCCACCAAAACCTGCCTGGATACCCCCCAAAACCCCTCCAGGTCTCCCCCAGACACCCCTAAAATCATCCAGGACCCCTTGAAGATCCTTGGCTCCCCCAAATCCCTTCCTGACCCCTCCTGACGCCCCTGCCCGCTGATGGGGCCCACAGAGCTGGTGGAGGAGGAGTTCTGGTGCCTGGTGACCGGCTCCAAAATCCCCCAAGAAAACCCCAAAATGCCCCCAAATCCCCCCAAAATGCCCCCAAATCCCCCAAAATGCCTCAGAATTCCCACAAAATGCCCCCAAATCCCCTCCTGACGCCCCCTGCCCGCAGATGGTGCCCACAGAGCTGGTGGAGAAGGAGTTCTGGCACCTGGTGACCAGCCCCCAAAATCCCTTCAGAATGCCCCCCAAAACCCCCAAAATGCCCCCAAATCCCCCCAAAATACCCCCCAAATCCCCTTAAAGTGCCCCAGAATCCCCCCAAAATGCCCCCAAATCCCCTCCTGATGCCCCCTGCCCGCAGATGGTGCCCATGGAGCTGGTGGAGAAGGAGTTCTGGCACCTGGTGACCAGCCCCTAAATCCCCCAAGAAAACCCCAAAATCCCCCCAATAACCCCCAAAATGCCCCAGAATCCCCCAAAATGCCCCAGATCCCCCCAAAATGCCCCCAAATCCCCACAAAAGCCCCCAAATCCTTCCCAATCCCTCCTGACACCCCCTGCCCGCAGATGGTGCCCACGGAGCTGGTGGAGGAGGAGTTCTGGTACCTGGTGACCGGCTCCAAAATCCCCCTAAAATGCCCCCCCCAAATGCCCCCAAATCCCCCCAAAATGCCCCCAAATCCTCCCAGAAACCCCAAATCCCCCCAAAATGCCCCAAAATCCCCCCAAAATGCCCCAAATGCCCCCAAAATGCCCCCTGCCCGCAGATGGTGCCCATGGAGCTGGTGGAGGAGGAGTTCTGGTGCCTGGTGACCGGCTCCAAAATCCCCCAAGAAACCCCCAAAATGCCCCCAAATCCTCCCAAAATGCCCCCAAATCCCCCCAAAAATGCCCCCAAATCCCCCCAAAATGCACCTAAATCCCCCCCAAAATGTCCCCACATCCCCATCCTGACGCCCCCTGCCCACAGATGGTGCCCACGGAGCTGGTGGAGAAGGAGTTCTGGCGCCTGGTGACCAGCCCAAAAATCCCTTCAGAATGCCCCCCAAAACCCCAAATGCCCCAAATCTCCCCAAAAAACCCCAAAAAGCCCCCAAATCCTTTCCCCAACCCCTGCTGATGCCCCCTGCTCGTAGATGGTGCCCATGGAGCTGGTGGAGAAGGAGTTCTGGTACCTGGTGAACAGCACCAAAATCCCTTTCAAAATGCCCCCAAACCTCCCCCAAAAACCCCAAAATCCCCCCAAAATGCCCCCAAATGCCCCCAAAATGCCCCCTGCCCGCAGATGGTGCCCACGGAGCTGGTGGAGGAGGAGTTCTGGCACCTGGTGACCAGCCCCAAAATCCCCACAAAATGCCCCCCAAAATCCCCCCAAAAACCCCCAAAATGCCCCAAAATCCCCCCAAATCCCCCCAGAATGCCCCAAAATCCCCCCAAAATGCCCCCAAATGCCCCAAAATGCCCCCTGCCCGCAGATGGTGCCCATGGAGCTGGTGGAGGAGGAGTTCTGGTGCCTGGTGACCGGCTCCAAAATCCCCCAAGAAACCCCAAATGCCCCCAAATCCTCCCAAAAAGCCCCCAAACCTCCCCCAAAATGCCCCAGAATCCCCCCAAAATGCCCCCAAATCCCCCAAAATGCCCCCAAATCCCCTCCTGATGCCCCCTGCCCACAGACGGTGCCTACACAGCTGGTGGAGAAGGAGTTCTGGTACCTGGTGACCAGCACCAAAATCCCTTCAAAATGCCCCCCAAAACCCCCCCAAAAACCCCCAAAATGCCCCCAAATCCCCCCAAAATGCCCCCAAATCTCCCCTGATGCCCCCTGCCCGCAGATGGTGCCCACGGAGTTGGTGGAGAAGGAGTTCTGGTACCTGGTGACTGGCTCCAAAATCCCCCAAGAAAACCCCAAAATGCCCCCAAATCCCCCCAAAATGCCCCAGAATCCCCCCAAATCCCCACAAAATGCCCCCAAATCTCCCCAAAAGCCCCCAAATCCCCTCCTGACGCCCCCTGCCCGCAGATGGTGCCCACGGAGCTGGTGGAGAAGGAGTTCTGGCACCTGGTGAACCAGCACCAAAATCCCTTCAAAATGGCCCCCAAAACCCCCCCAAAAAACCCCCAAAACGCCCCCCAAATCCCCAAAAAAGCCCCCAAATCCCCCCCCAAATGCCCCAAAATGCCCCCGCCCGCAGATGGTGCCCACGGAGCTGGTGGAGGAGGAGTTCTGAGACCTGGTGACCAGCCCCAAAATCCCCCAAGAAAACCCCAAAATCCCCCCAATAACCCCCAAAATGCCCCAGAATCCCCCAAAATGCCCCCAAATCCCCTCCTGATGCCCCCTGCCCGCAGATGGTGCCCACGGAGCTGGTGGAGAAGGAGTTCTGGCGCCTGGTGAACAGCATCGAGGAGGACGTGACCGTGGAGTACGGCGCCGACATCCACTCCAAGGAGTTCGGCTCCGGCTTCCCCGTGCGCGATGGCAAACGGCGCCTGTCCCCCGAGGAGGAGGTGGGGACAATGGGGACAGTGGGGACATTGGGACAGTGGGGACAGTGGGGACAGTGGGGACGCTGGGGATGCTGGGGACACTGGGGACTAGTGGGGACAATGGGGACATTGGGGACATTGGGGACAATGGGGACAGTGGGGACAATGGGGATGCTGGGGACACTGGGGACACTGGGGACAGTGGGGACAGTGCCACCTCCCCCAGGGCACTGCCACAGGGATGGTGTCACCTTCCCCCAGAGGAACGTGGGACCCTGGGGACACTGGGAGCACTGGGGACATTGGGGACATTGGGGACACTGGGGACAGTGGGGACAATGGGGACGCTGGGGGACAGTGGGGACATTGGGGACAATGGGGACAATGGGGACATTGGGGACACTGGGGACATTGGGGACACTGGGGACACTGGGGATAATGGGGACACTGGGGACAATGGGGACAATGGGGACATTGGGGACAGTGGGACATTGGGGACACTGGGGACAGTGGGACAGTGGGGACATTGGGGACAATGGGGACAATGGGGACAGTGGGGACATTGGGGACATTGGGGACAGTGGGGACAGTGGGGACATTGGGGACATTGGGGACAGTGGGGACAGTGGGGACAATGGGGACAGTGGGGATGCTGGGGGATGCTGGGGATGCTGGGGAACATTGGGACATGGGGACACTGGGGACAGTGGGGACAATGGGGACGCTGGGGACGCTGGGGACATTGGGGACAGTGGGGACAGTGGGGACAATGGGGGTGCTGGGGACAATGGGGACACTGGGACATTGGGGACGTTGGGGACGCTGGGGACATTGGGGACACTGGGGACATGGGGACAATGGGGGATGCTGGGGACATTGGGGACAATGGGGACACTGGGGACATTGGGGATGCTGGGGACACTGGGGACAGTGGGGACAGTGGGGACATTGGGGACACTGGGGATAATGGGGACACTGAGGACAGTGGGGACAATGGGGACAGTGGGGACATTGGGACACTGGGGGTGCTGGGGACACTGGGGACACTGGGGACATTGGGGATGCTGGGGACACTGGGGACATTGGGGACAGTGCCACCTCCCCCTGGGGCATTGTCACCTCCCCCAGGGCACTGCCACAGGGACAGTGTCACCTTCCCTGAGGAGGAGGTGGGACAGTGGGGACAGCGTCGCTTCCCCCAGGGGGAAATTGTCACCATTGTCACCTCCCCTGCGAGGACACTGCCAGGGACTATGTCACCCCACCAAGGGCAGTGCCAGGGACAGTGTCACCTTCCCTGAGGAGGAGGTGGCACTGTGGGGACATCCCCTGGGTGACACCGTCCCCCATCCCTGGGTGTCCCTGTGTCCCCTGGGTGTCCCCATCCATCCCTCGGTGACCCTGTCCCCTGGGTGTCCCCATTCCCTGGGTGTCCCCATTCCCTGGGTGTCCCCATCCCCTGGGTGTCCCCATCCCCTAGGTGACCCTGTCCCGGGTGTCCCCATCCCCTGGTGACCCTGTCCCCCCTGTGTGTCCCCCTATCCCCTGGTGACCCTGTCCCTGGCTGTCCCCATGTCCCTGTGTGTCCCCATGTCCCCTGGCTGTCCCCATGTCCCCTGGGTGTCCCCATCCCCTGGGTGCCCCCATCCCCTCAGTGTCCCCATGTCCCCTCAGTGTCCCCATGTCCCCTGTCTGTCCCTGTGTGTCCCCATCCCCTGGGTGTCCCTGTCCCCTCAGTGTCCCCATGTCCCCTCAGTGTCCCCATGTCCCCTGGGTGACACTGTCCCCTGGGTGTCCCCATGTCCCCTGGGTGACCCTGTCCCGGGTGTCCCCTGTGTGTCCCCCTCCCCTGGGTGACCCTGTCCCCTGGGTGTCCCCGGGTGTCCCCTGGCTGTCCCCATATCCCCTGGTTGACCCTGTCCCCCCCAGTGTCCCCATCCCTGAGTGTCCCCATCCCTGGGTGTCCCTTGTCTGTCCCCCTCCCCTGGGTGACGCTGTCCCCTGTGTGTCCCCATGTCCCCTGGGTGTCTCTGTCCCCTGTGTGTCCCCATGTCCCCTGGATGTCCCCATGTCCCCCGGTGACCCTGTCCCTGGATGTCCCCTGTGTGTCCCCATGTCCCCTGTCTGTCCCCATGTCCCCCGGTGACCCTGTCCCTGTGTGTCCCCATGTCCCCCTGGCTGTCCCCATGTCCCCTGGGTGACCCTGTCCCTGGATGTCCCCTGGCTGTCCCCATGTCCCCTGTCTGTCCCCATGTCCCCTCAGTGTCCCCATGTCCCCTCAGTGTCCCCATCCCCTCAGTGTCCCCATGTCCCCCTCAGTGTCCCCATGTCCCCCTGGCTGTCCCCATGTCCCCTCAGTGTCCCCATCTCCCCTGGGTGACCCTGTCTGTCCCTGTGTGTCCCCCTCCCCTGGGTGACCCTGTCCCCCCCGGTGTCCCCAGGAGTACGCGGGCAGCGGCTGGAACCTGAACGTGATGCCGGTGCTGCAGCAGTCGGTGCTGTGCCACATCAACGCCGACATCTCGGGCATGAAGGTGCCCTGGCTCTACGTGGGCATGGTGTTCTCAGCCTTCTGCTGGCACATCGAGGACCACTGGAGCTACTCCATCAACTACCTCCACTGGTGGGCACCCAGGGGCATTTGGGGCTGCTTTGGGGCATTTGGGGCAACTTTGGGGCATTGGGGGCAAATTTGGGGCAGCTTTGGGGCATTGGGGGCAAATTTGGGGCATTTGGGGGGCAATTTCGGGGGTGTCTGGGGGGCATTTCGGGGGTGTCTGGGGGGCATTTGGGGGTGGCTGGGGGGCATTTGGGGCAGCTTTGGGGCATTTGGGGCAGCTTTAGGGCATTTGGGGGCAACTTTGGGGCATGTGGGGGCAATTTTGGGGGTGTCTGGGGGGCATTTCGGGGGTGTCTGGGGGGCATTTGGGGGTGGCTTTGGGACATTTGGGGGTGTCTGGGGGGCATTTGGGGGCAACTTTGGGGCATTTGGGAGCAACTGGGGCATTTGGGGGCAACTTTGGGGCATTTGGGGGCACCCAGGGGCATTTGGGGAGTGGCTGGGGGGCATTTAGGGGGTGGCTGGGGTGCCAGAGGGGCAACTTTGGGGCATTTGGGGGCAACTTCGGGGCATTTGGGGGGTGTCTGGGGGGCATTTGGGGGCCACTTTGGGGCATTTGGGGCAACTTTGAGGCGTTTAGGGGCAACTTCGGGGCATTTGGGGGGTGGCTGGGGAGCATTTGGGGGCCACTTTGGGGCATTTGGGGCAACTTCAGGGCATTCGGGGCACCCCGGGGCATTTGGGGGGTGGCTGGGGGGCATTTGGGGCAACTTCGGGGCATTTGGGGGCACCCAGGGGCATTTGGGGCAACTTTGGGGCAACTTCGGGGCATTTGGGGGCAACTTTGGGGCCAACTTTGGGGCATTTGGGGGTGTCTGGGGGGCATTTGGGGCAACTTTGGGGCATTTGGGGAATGTCTGGGGGGCATTTGGGGGCAACTTTGGGGCATTTGGGGCAACTTCGGGGCAACTTCGGGGCATTTGGGGGTGGCTGGGGGGCATTTGGGGGCGACTTCGGGGCATTTGGGGGCAATTTTGGGGGTGTCTGTGGGGCATTTGGGGGCAGCTTTGGGGCAGTTGGGGGCACCCAGGGGCATTTGGGGGCAGCTTCGGGGGATTTGGGGGCAACTTTGGGGCATTTGGGGGCAATTTTGGGAGTGTCTGGGGAGCATTTAGGGGCAACTTTGGGGCATTTGGGGGCAGCTTTGGGGCATTGGGGGCAAATTTGGGGCAGCTTTGGGGCATTTGGGGGCAACTTCGGGGGTGTCTGGGGGGCATTTGGGGGGTGTCTGGGGGGCATTTGGGGACACCCAGGGGCATTTGGGGGGTGTCTGGGGGGCATTTGGGGGGTGTCTGGAGGACACTTAGGGGCAGCTTCAGGGCATTTGGGGTAATTTTGGGGCACTTGGGGGCAATTTTGGGGGTGTCTGGGGGGCATTTGGGGCCACTTTGGGGCCAACTTTGGGGCATTTGGGGGTGTCTGGGGGGCATTTGGGGCAACTTTGGGGCATTTGGGGAATGTCTGGGGGGCATTTGGGGCAACTTTGGGGCATTTGGGGGCAACTTCGGGGCCAACTTTGGGGCATTTGGGGGTGGCTGGGGGGCATTTGGGGGCAATTTCGGGGCCAACTTTGGGGCATTTGGGGCATTTGGGGGCAATTTCGGGGGTGTCTGGGGGGCATTTGGGGGCAACTTTGCGGCATTTGGGGCAACTTCAGGGCATTTGGGGGCCACTTCGGGGCATTTGGGGCAGCTTTGGGGCAACTTCGGGGCATTTGGGGGCAATTTCGGGGGTGTCTGGGGAGCATTTGGGGGTGGCTGGGGGGCATGTGGGGACACCCAGGGGCATTTGGGGGCACCCAGGGGCATTTGGGGGCAATTTCGGGGGTGTCTGGGGGACATTTGGGGGCAACTTTGGGGCATTTGGAGCAACTTCAGGGCATTTGGGGGCAATTTCGGGGCCAACTTTGGGGCATTTGGAGGCACCCAGGGGCATTTAGGGGGTGTCTGGGGGGCATTTAGGGGCAGCTTTGTGGCTTTTTGGGGCATTTGGGGGCAACTTTGGGGCATTTAGGGGCAACTTTGGGGCATTTGGGGCAACTTTGGGGCATTTGGGGCAACTTTGGGGCATTTGGGGAGTGGCTGGGGGGCATTTAGGGGGTGGCTGGGGTGCCAGAGGGGCAACTTTGGGGCATTTGGGGCAGCTTCGGGGCATTTGGGGCAACTTCAGGGCATTCGGGGCACCCCGGGGCATTTGGGGGTGTCTGGGGGGCATTTGGGGGCAACTTTGGGGCATTTGGGGGTAGCTTTGGGGCATTTGGGGGCAACTTTGGGGCAACTTTGGGGCATGTGGGGGCAATTTTGGGGGTGTCTGGGGGGCATTTGGGGACAACTTTGTGCATTTAGGGGGTGTCTGGGGGGCATTTAGGGGGTGTCTAGGGGCATTTAGGGGGCAACTTTAGGGCATTTAGGGGCTGTCTGGGGGGCATTTAGGGGCAACTTTGGGGCATTTGGGGGTGTCTAGGGGCATTTAGGGGGTGGCTGGGGGGCATTTGGGGGCAACTTTGGGGCATTTGGGGGTGTCTAGGGGCATTTAGGGGGTGGCTGGGGGGCATTTGGGGGCAACTTTGGGGCATTTGGGGGTGTCTAGGGGCATTTAGGGGGTGGCTGGGGGGCATTTGGGGGCAACTTTGGGGTGTTTGGGGCACTTGGGGAGTGACTTTGGGGTGATTTTGGGTGTCCGGGGGGGGCGACCTTGGGGTGTTTGGGGCATCCAGGGGGCGCTTGTGGGGTATTTGGGGGTCAGGAGGAGCAGATTTGGGGTGTCCCTCACCCCAGGGGAGAGCCCAAGACCTGGTACGGGGTGGGACGAGATTTTTGGGGTGGGATAAGGAGGTTTTTAGGCTGGACTAAGGAGGTTTTTGGGCTCTCCCTCACCCCAGGGGCGAGCCCAAGACCTGGTACGGGATGGGACGAGGTTTTTGGGGCGGTACAGAATGGGATGAGGAGGTTTTTAGGCTGGATCAGAAGGTTTTTAGGCTGGACTAAGGAGGTTTTTGGGGTGTCCCTCACCCCAGGGGCGAGCCCAAGACCTGGTACGGGGTGTGACGAGGTTTTTGGGGTGGGATGAGGAGGTTTTTAGGATGGACTAAGGAGGTTTTTAGGATGCAATAAGGAGGTTTTTGGGGTGGGATAAGGTTTTTAGGCTGGACTAAGGAGGTTTTTGGGGTGGGATGAGGAGGTTTTTAGGATGGACTAAGGAGGTTTTTGGGATAGAATAAGGAGGTTTTTAGGATGGAATAAGGAGGTTTTTGGGGTGAGATGAGGAAGTTTTTGGGCTGGGACGAGGAGGTTTTCATGATAGAATAAGGAGGTTTTTGGGGTGGACTAAGGAGGTTTTTAGGATGGACTAAGGAGGTTTTTAGGCTGGACTAAGGAGGTTTTTGGGCTCTCCCTCTCCCCCAGGGGTGAGCCCAAGACCTGGTACAGGGTGGGATGATGAAATTTTTAGGATGGACTAAGTATGTTGGGGTGGGATGAGGAGGTTTTTGGGGTGGGACAAGGAGGTTTTTAGGATGGAATAAGGAGGTTTTTGGGATAGAATAAGGAGGTTTTTAGGCTGGACTAAGGAGGTTTTTGGGGTGTAATAAGGAGGTTTTTGGGGTGAGATGAGGAGGTTTTTAGGATGGATTAGGAGGTTTTTGGGCTGGACTAAGGAGGTTTTTGGGATAGAATAAGGAGGTTTTTGGGGTGGGATGAGGAAGTTTTTAGGATGCAATAAGGAGGTTTTTGGGCTGGACTAAGGAGCTTTTTGGGGTGGGATAAGGAGGTTTTTAGGATGGATTAGGAGGTTTTTGGGGTGTCCCTCACCCCAGGGGCGAGCCCAAGACCTGGTACGGGGTGTGACGAGGTTTTTGGGGTGGGATGAGGAGGTTTTTAGGATGGAATAGGGAGGTTTTTAGGCTGGACTAAGGAGGTTTTTAGGATAGAATAGGGAGGTTTTTAGGATAGAATAAGGAGGTTTTTGGGGTGAGATGAGGAAGTTTTTGGGGTGGGATGAGAAAGTTTTTAGGATGGAATAAGGAGGTTGTTGGGGTGAGATGAGGAGGTTTTTATGATAGAACAAGGAGGTTTTTGGGGTGGAATAGGGAGGTTTTTAGGCTGGACTAAGGAGGTTTTTGGGCTCTCCCCCACCCCCAGGGGCAAGCCCAAGACCTGGTACGGGGTGGGATGAGCAGGTTTTTGGGGTGGACTAAGGAGGTTTTTGGGGTGGGATGAGAAGGTTTTTAGGATAGAACAAGGAGGTTTTTAGGATGCAATAAGGAGGTTTTAAGGATGGAATAAGGAGGTTTTTGGGATAGAATAAGGAGGTTTTTGGGGTGAGATGAGGAGGTTTTTAGGATGCACTAAGGAGGTTTTTGGGCTCTCCCTCACCCCAGGGGCGAGCCCAAGACCTGGTACGGGGTGGGATGGTGAAACTTTTAGGATAGAATAAGGAGGTTGTTAGGGTGGAATGAGGAGGTTTTTAGGATGGAATAGGCAGGTTTTTAAGATAGAATAACGAGGTTTTTAGGATAGAATAAGGAGGTTTTTAGGATGGAATAAGGAGGTTTTTGGGGTGTAATAAGGAGGTTTTTGGGGTGAGATGAGGAGGTTTTTAGGATGCACTAAGGAGGTTTTTGGGCTCTCCCTCTCCCCCAGGGGCGAGCCCAAGACCTGGTACGGGGTCCCGTCGTTCGCGGCCGAGCACCTGGAGGAGGTGATGAAGAAGCTGACGCCGGAGCTGTTCGAGAGCCAGCCCGACCTCCTGCACCAGCTCGTCACCCTCATGAACCCCAACACCCTCATGGCCCACGGCGTCCCCGTGAGTTTGGGGCTGTCCCCATCCCCTGTCCCCAGCCCTGTCCCCCCCTCCCGAGGCCGGCGCTGAGCTCAGGTGCGCCCCCAGGTGGTCCGGACCAACCAATGCGCAGGCGAGTTCGTCATCACCTTCCCCCGCGCCTACCACAGCGGCTTCAACCAGGGCTACAACTTTGCTGAGGCCGTCAACTTCTGCACGGCTGACTGGGTGAGCTCGGGAGGGGCTCCAAAATACCCTGGGAGGGGCAGAAAATGTACCTGGGGAGGCAGAAAATACATGGGGGAATCAAGGAGGAAAGCGGAGGAGGGCAAAGAAAAATTTACGGGGGAACGGGGAAATTTGAGGGTGGGGAAAGGAAGGAAAAGAAAATTCAGGGGGACATAAAATGTGCTTGGAGGGGCATAAAAATATACCTGGGAAGGCAGAAAATACACCTGAGGGGGTAGAAAATGTACCTGGGGAGGCAGAAAATACATGGGGGAATCAAGGAGGAAAGCGGAGGAGGGCGAAGAAAAATTTACGGGGGAACGGGGAAATTTGAGGGGGGAGGAGGGAGGAAAAGGAAAGGAGAAGGTAAAATTCTGGAGGCATGAAATGTGCTTAGAGGGGCATAGAAAGTACCTGGGGAGGCATAAAAATAAACCTGGGGAGGCAGAGAAAAACCTGGGGGAATCAACAAAAAAACTCAGGGAGTGCAAAGAGGGAAATGGGGAAATTTGAGGGTGGAGAAAGGAAGGAAAAGAAAATTCAGGGGGACACAAAATGTGCTTGGAGGGGCAGAAAAATATACCTGGGGAGGCAGAAAATAGACCTGAGTGGGTAGAAAATGTACCTGGGGAGGCAGAAAATACATGGGGGAATCAAGGAAGAAAGCGGAGGAGGGCGAAGAAAAATTTATGGGGAAACGGGGAAATTTGAGGGTGGGGAAAGGAAGGAAAAGAAGAGGAGAAGGTAAAATTATGGAGGCATGAAATGTGTTTGGAGGGGCATAGAAAATACCTGGGGGCAGAGAAATACCTGGGGGAATCAGCAAAAAAAACAAGGGAGTGCAAAGAGGGAAATGGGGAAATTTGAGGGTGGAGGAGGGAGGAAAAGAAAAGGAGAAGGTAAAATTCTGGAGGCATAAAATGTGTTTGGAGGGGCATAGAAAGTACCTGAAGGGGTAAAAGAAATACCTGGGGGGGCAGAAAATGTCCCTGGGGAGGCAGAAAATACATGGGGGAATCAAGAAAAAAAGCGGAGGAGGGCGAAGAAAAATTTACGGGGGAACGGGGAAATTTGAGGGTGGGGAAAGGAAGGAAAAGAAGAGGAGAAGGTAAAATTCTGGAGGCATGAAATGTGCTTAGAGGGGCATAGAAAGTGCCTAGGGGGCAGAGAAATACCTGGGGGAATCAAAAAACAAAATTGGGGAGGATAAAGAAAACTTTACAGGGAAACGGGGAAATTTGAGGGTGGAGAAAGGAAGGAAAAGGAAAGGAGAAGCCAAAATTGAGTGGGGCACAAAATGTGCTTGGAGGGGTACAAAAGTGGCTGAAGGGGAAGAAAAAATACCTGGGGAGGGCAGAAAATTCACCTGGGGAGGCAGAAAATACATGGGAAAATCAACAAAGAAAGTGGAGGAGGGCGAAGAAAAATTTATGGGGGAACGGTGAAAAATTTGAGGGTGGGGAAAGGAAGGAAAAGAAGAGGAGAAGCCAAAATTCTGGGGGCATAAAATGTGTTTGGAGGGGCATAGAAAATACCTGGGGAGGCATAAAAATAAACCTGGGGAGGCACAGAATATCTGGGGGAGTCAACAAAAAAAACGGAGGAGGGCGAAGAAAAATTTATGGGGAAAGAGCGAAATTTGAGGGTGGAGGAAGGAAAGAAAAGAAAAGGAGAAGCCAAAATTCTGGAGGCATAAAATGTGCTTGGAGGGGCATAGAAAGTGCCTGAAGGGGTAAAAGAAATACCTGGGGGGGCAGAAAATGTCCCTGGGGAGGCAGAGAATACATGGGGGAATCAACAAAAAAAGCGGAGGAGGGCGAAGAAAAATTTACAGGGGAATGGCGAAATTTGAGGGTGGAGGAGGAAAGAAAAGAAAAGGAGAAGCCAAAATTCTGGGGGCATAAAATGTGTTTGGAGGGGCATAGAAAATACCTGAGGAGGCATAAAAATAAACCTGGGGAGGCACAGAATATCTGTGGGGAGTCAACAAAAAAAACGGAGGAGGGCGAAGAAAAATTTATGGGGAAAGAGCGAAATTTGAGGGTGGGGAAAGGAAGGAAAAGAAAATTCAGGGGGACACAAAATGTGCTTGGAGGGGCATAAAAATATACCTGGGAAGGCAGAAAATACACCTGAGGGGGTAGAAAATGTACCTGGGGAGGCAGAAAATACATGGGGGAATCAAGGAAGAAAGCGGAGGAGGGCGAAGAAAAATTTATGGGGAACGGCGAAAAATTTGAGGGTGGGGAAAGGAAGGAAAAGAAGAGGAAAAGGTAAAATTCTGGAGGTATAAAATGTGTTTGGAGGGGCATAGAAAGTACCTGGGGGGCAGAGAAATACCTGGGGGAATCAACAAAAAATTGGGAGAGTGCAAAGAAAACTTGACAGGGAAACAGGGAAATTTGAGGGTGGAGAAAGGAAGGAAAAGGAAAGGAGAAGGTAAAATTCTGGAGGCATAAAATGTGTTTGGAGGGGCACAAAAGTGCCTGAAGGGGGAGAAAAAATACCTGGGGAGGGCAGAAAATTCACCTGGGGAGGCAGAAAATACATGGGGGAATCAAGGAGGAAAGCGGAGGAGGGCGAAGAAAAATTTACGGGGGAAACGGCAGAATTTGAGGGTGGGGAAAGGAAGGAAAAGAAAATTCAGGGGGACACAAAATGTGCTTGGAGGGGCATAGAAAGTACCTGGGGGGTGGAAAATGCACCTGGGGAGGAAAGGAAAATATCCAGAATATTCAGAATATCCTGGGCCCCGTTTTGGGAGCCCCCACAGGCAGGGGGAGCATTGAGCACTGCCCAGTGCAGGGCTATGGGAGGGTTCCCCGGGTTTGGGGGTGCTGAGATCTGTTCAGGGCTGTGTTTAGGGGTGCCCCCAGGTTTTGGGGACCCCCCTGAGCCCCCCGTTTTTCCCCAGCTCCCCGCAGGCAGGGGGTGCATCGAGCAGTACCCAGTACAGGGCTATGGGGTCTCTGAGTTCTGGGCTATCCCAGCTTTGAGGGATCAGCTCTGGGGTTACCCCACTGGGTTCAGGGCTGTGTTTAGGGGGTCCCCCCAGTTTTTGGGGACCCCCCTGAGCCCCCGTTTTCCCCCCAGCTCCCCGCAGGCCGGCAGTGCATCGAGCACTACCCAGTTCAGGTCTATAGGGTGTTTGAGCACTGGGGTTACTCTGCTTGGTTCAGGGCTGTGTTTAGGAGCCCCCCCAGATTTCGGGGACCCCCCTGACCCCCCATTTCCCCCCGTTTCCCCCCAGCTCCCCGCAGGCCGGCAGTGCATCGAGCACTACCCAGTTCAGGGCTATGGGAGGGTTCCCAAGTTTGGGGGTTCAGCTGGGTTCAGGGCTGTGTTTAGGGTGTCCAGGGGCTCTCTTAGGTTTTGGGGACCCCCCTGACCCCCCATTTCCCCCATTTTCCCCCCAGCTCCCCGCAGGCCGGCAGTGCATCGAGCACTACACTGAGTTCTGGGCTATCCCAGCTTTGGGGGCTCAGCCCTGGGCTTACCCCGCTGGGTTCAGGGCTGTGTTTAGGATGTCCCAGGGGTTTTGGGGACCCCCCTGACCCCCCATTTCCCCCCATTTTCCCCCCAGCTCCCTGCAGGCCGGCAGTGCATCGAGCACTACCCAGGCACTACACTGAGCACTGGGCTATCCCAGCTTTGGGGGCTCAGCCCTGGGCTTACCCCACTGGGTTCAGGGCTGTGTTTAGGGGTCCCCCCATGTTTTGGGGACCCCCCTGACCCCCCATTTCCCCCCAGCTCCCCGCAGGCCGGCAGTGCATCGAGCACTACCCAGTTCAGGTCTATAGGGTGTTTGAGCACTGGGGTTACCCCAATGGGTTCAGGGCTGTGTTTAGGGTGTCCAGGGGCTCTCTGAGGTTTTGGGGACCCCCCTGACCCCCCATTTCCCCCCGTTTTCCCCCCAGCTCCCCGCAGGCCGGCAGTGCATCGAGCACTACACTGAGATCTGGGGTACCCCAGCTTTGGGGGCTCAGCCCAGCTGGGTGCAGGGCTGTGTTTAGGGTGTCAAGAGGGTCCCCCCAGATTTCGGGGACCCCCCTGACCCCCTGTTTTCCCCCAGCTCCCCGCAGGCCATCAGTGCATCAAGCACTACCCAGTACAGGGCTATGGGGTGTCTGAGCACTGGGGTTACCCCACTGGATTCAGGGCTGTGTTTAGGGGGTCCAGGGGGTCCCCCCAGATTTTAGGGACCCCCCTGACCCCCCGTTTTCCCCCCAGCTCCCCACAGGCCGGCAGTGCATCGAGCACTACACTGAGTTCTGGGCTATCCCAGCTTTGGGGGCTCAGCCCTGGGCTTACCCCACTGGGTTCAGGGCTGTGTTTAGGATGTCCCAGGGGTTTTGGGGACCCCCCTGACCCCCCGTTTCCCCCCCAGCTCCCTGCAGGCCGGCAGTGCATCGAGCACTACCCAGGCACTACACTGAGATCTGGGGTACCCCAGCTTTGGGGGCTCAGCCCAGCTGGGTTCAGGGCTGTGTTTAGGGGTCCCCCCAGATTTCGGGGACCCCCCTGACCCCCCATTTTCCCCCCAGCTCCCTGCAGGCAAGGGGGTGCATCGAGCACTACCCAGTGCAGGGCTATGGGGTGTCTGAGCACTGGGCTATCCCAGCTTTGGGGGCTCAGCCCTGGGGTTACTCCAGTGGGTTCAGGGCTGTGTTTAGGGTGTCCCAGGGGTTTCGGGGACCCCCCTGACCCCCCATTTCCCCCCGTTTTCCCCCCAGCTCCCCGCAGGCCGGCAGTGCATCGAGCACTATCGCCGCCTGCGCCGCTACTGCGTGTTCTCGCACGAGGAGCTGATCTGCAAGATGGCGGCCAGCCCCGAGAAGCTGGACCTGAACCTGGCGGCCGCCGTGCACAAGGAGATGTTCGTGCTCGTGCAGGAGGAGCGCAAGCTGCGCAAGGCCCTGCTCGAGAAGGTGGGGGCACCCCCAAAAATAGGGGGGGGGAGGGTGGGGGGCGCCCCCCAACAATGGGGAAGGGGTAGGGGGAGATGGAGGGGGGGGGTTGTGGCGTTTTTGGGGGGTTACGGAGGGGTTGGGGGGCACCTGAAGGGCTGGGGAGGGGGTGAGGGTTGGGGTTGTGGCACCCTTGGGGGGTTATGGGGGTACTGGGCACCCCAAAAAGTCTGAGGAGGGGATGAGGGTTGGGTTTGTGTCACCCTGAGGGGGTTATGGGGGTACTGGGGGTGTTAGGGGTACCCCAAAATCCCTGAGGAGGGGGTGAGGGTTGTGGTTGTAGCACCCTTAAGGGTTTATAGGGGTGTTAGGGGCACCCCAGAAAGTCTGAGGAGGAGGTGAGGGTTGGGTTTGTGGCACCCTCTGGGGGTTATGGGGGTACTGGGGGTGTATGGGGCACCCCAAAAACAAAGGAAGGGGTGAGGGTTGTGTTTGTGCCACCCTTAAGGGTTTATAGGGGTGTTAGGGGTACCCCAAAAGCTCTGGGAAAGGGGTGAGGGTTGTGGTTGTGCTCCCCTTGGGGTTATGGGGGTGTTAGGGGCACCCCAAAAGATCCCCTGGGAGGTCCCAGAGGGGTTAGGGGCTACTGGGGGGACCCCAAAAGCTCTGGGGAGGGGGTGAGGTTGGGTTTGTGGCACCCTTAAGGGGTTATGGGGGTACTGGGCACCCCAGAAAGTCTGAGGAGGGGGTGAGGGTTGGGTTTGTGCCACCCTGAGAGGGTTGTGGAGGAGTTGGGGGTGTTAGGGGCACCCCATAATCCCTGAGGAGGGGGGGAGGGTTGTGTTTGTGCCACCCCTAAGGGTTTATAGGGGTGTTAGGGGCACCCCAGAAAGTCTGAGGAGGGGGTGAAGGTTGTGGTTGTGTCACCCTGAGGGGGTTATGGAGGAGTTGGGGGTGTTAGGGGCACCCCAAAAGCTCCCCTGGAAGGTCACAGAGGGGTTGGAGATGTTGGGGTGCCCCACAATCCTTGAGGAGGGGGTGAGGGTTGGGGTTGTGGCACCCTTAAGGGGTTATGGGGGTACTGGGGGTGTTAGGGGCACCCCAAAAAGTCTGAGGAGGGGGTGAGGGTTGTGTTTGTGTCACCCTGAGGGGGTTATGGAGGTACTGGGCAGCCCAAAAAGTCTGAGGAGGGGGTGAGGGTTGTGGTTGTGGCACCCTGAGGGGGTTGTGGAGGGGTTGGGGTACTCCAAAAGCTCTGGGAAAGGGGTGAGGGTTGTGGTTGTGGCGTTTTTGGGGGGTTACGGAGGGGTTGGGGGGCACCTGAAGGTCTGGGGAGGGGGTGAGGGTTGGGGTTGTGCCACCCTGAGGGGGTTGTGGAGGAGGTGAGGGTGTTAGGGGTACCCCAAAAGCTCTGAGGAGGGGGTGAGGGTTGGGGTTGTGGCACCCTCTGGGGGTTAGGGGGGTACTGGGCACCCCAAAAAGTCTGAGGAGGGGGTGAGGGTTGTGGTTGTGCCACCCTGAGGGGGTTGTGGAGGGGTTGGGGCACCCCAAAAGCTCTGGGAAAGGGGTGAGGGTTGTGGTTGTGCCCCCCTTAAGGGTTTATAGGGGTGTTAGGGGCACCCCAAAAGTCTGAGGAGGGGGTGAGGGTTGTGGTTGTGTCACCCTGAGGGGGTTATGGGGGTACTGGGCACCCCAAAAGCGTTGGGAAAGGGGTGTGGGTTGTGTTTGTGTCACCCTTTGGGGATTATGGGGGTACTGGGGGTGTTAGGGGCACCCCAAAACCCCTGGGAAGGGGGTGAGGGTTGTGGTTGTGGCACCCTTGGGGAGTTATAGAGGAGATGGGGGTGCTGGGGGTGCCCCAAAAGCTCTGGGGAGGGGGTGAGGGTTGTGGTTGTGGCACCTTCAGGGGGTTGTGGAGGGATTGGGGTCCCCCAAAAGCTTTGGGGAGGGGATGAGGGCTGGGGTTGTGGCACCCTGAGGCGGTTATGGAAGGGTTGGGGGTGTTCAGGGCACCCCAAAATCCCCAAGGAGGGGGTGAGGGTTGGGTTTGTGGCACCCTTTGGGGGTTATGGGGGTACTGGGCACCCCAAAAAGTCTGAGGAGGGGGTGAGGGTTGGGTTTGTGGCACCTTCAGGGGGTTATGGGGGTACTGGGGGTGTTAGGGGTACCCCAAAAGCTCTGAGGATGGGGTGAGGGTTGTGGTTGTGGCACTTTTGGGCTGTTATGGAGGGGTTGGGGGGCACCTGAAGGGCTGGGGAGGGGGTGAGGGTTGGGGTTGTGGCACCCTGAGGGGGTTGTGGGGGTACTGGGGGTGCTGGGGGCACCCCAAAAGCTCTGGGAAGGGGGTGAGGGTTGGGTTTGTGCCACCCCTAAGGGTTTATAGGGGTGTTAGGGGCACCCCAAAATCCCTGGGGAGGGGGTGAGGGTTGGGTTTGTGGCACCCTGAGGGGGTTATGGGGGTACTGAGGGTGTTAGGGTCACCCCAAAAGCTTTGGGAAGGGGGTGAGGGTTGTGGTTGTGCCCCCCTTAAGGGGTTATGGAGGAATTGGGGGTGCTGGGCGCACCCCAAAATCCCTGGGGAGGGGGTGAGGGTTGTGGTTGTGTCACCCTGAGGGGGTTGTGGAGGAGGTGAGGGTGTTAGGGGTACCCCAAAAACTCTGGGGAGGGGCTGAGGGTTGTGGTTGTGGCACCCTTAAGGGTTTATAGGGGTGTTGGGGGCACCCCAAAAGCTCTGGGGAGGGGGTGAGGGTTGGGTTTGTGCCACCCTTAAGGGGTTATGGGGGTACTGGGGGTGTTGGGGGCACCCCAAAAGCTCTGGGAAGGGGGTGAGGGTTGGGGTTGTGCCACCCTTAAGGGTTTATAGGGGTGTTAGGGGCACCCCAAAAAGTCTGAGGAGGGGGTGAGGATTGTGGTTGTGGCACCTTCAGGGGGTTATGGAGGAGTTGGTGGTGTTAGGGGTACCCCAAAAGCTCTGAGGAGGGGGTGAGGGTTGTGGTTGTGGCACCCTTTGGGGTTTATGGGGGTACTGGGCACCCCAAAATCCCTGGGGAGGGGGTGAGGGTTGTGATTGTGCCACCCCTAAGGGTTTATAGGTGTGTTGGGGGCACCCCAAAAAGCTCTGAGGAGGGGGTGAGGGTTGGGGTTGTGTCACCCTCAGGGGATCATGCAGGGATTGTGGGCACTGAGAACACCCCAAACTCACCATGAGCAGGGTCTGATGTTGGTTTTTTTGCCCTCTCAGGGCATAATGGAGGCAGAGCAGGAAGGGTTGGAGCTACAGGAGGGATTTTTATCTCTTTGAGTGGCTCATGAACAGTTTGGGGGCGCTGAGAACACCCCAAAATCTCCATGGGGGGTGTCTGATGTCCTTCTTTCTACCCCCCTAGGACATAACGGAGACAGAGCAGGAAGGGCTGGAGCTACAGAGGGAAATGTGACAGAACTGGGGGGGATCTGACAGAATTTTTATCCCTCTCAGAGCATCATGAAGGGATTTGGGGCACTGAGAACACCCCAAAATCCCCACGGGGGGGTCTAATATCCATCATTTTGCCCCCCCAGGGCATCACGGAGGCAGAGCAGGAAGGGCTGGAGCTACAGGAGGGATTTTTATCCCTCTCAGAGCATCATGAAGGGATTGAGGGCGCTGAGAACACCCCAAAATCTCCATGAGCAGGGTCTAATGTTGGGTTTTTTGCCCTCCCAGGGCATCCCGGAGGCAGAGCAGGAAGGGCTGGAGCTGCAGGAGGGAAATGTGGGGGAATTTTTATCCCTCTCAGGGCATCATGAAGGGATTGGGGGCACTGAGAACACCCCAAAACCTCCATGGGGGGGTCTGATTTCCATTTTCCTGTCTCCCCAGGGCATCACGGAGGCAGAGCAGGAAGGGCTGGAGCTACAGGAGGGAAATGTGACAGAACTGGGGGGGATCTGACAGAATTTTTATCCCTCTCAGAGCATCATGGAGGGATTGAGGGCGCTGAGAACACCCCAAAATTTCCATGGGGGGGTTCTAATGTCCTTTTTTCTGCCCCCCTAGGACATAACAGAGGCAGAGCAGGAAGGGTTGGAACTACAGGGGGAAATGTGGGGGAATTTTTATCTCTTTGAGTGGATCATGAGCAGTTTGGAGGTGCTGAGAACACCCCAAAATCTCCATGAGCAGGGTCTGATGTTGGTTTTTTTGCCCTCTCAGGGCATCACTGAGGCAGAGCAGGAAGGGCTGGAGCCACAGGAGAAATTTTTATCCCTCTCAGGGCATCATGAAGGGATTGGGGGCACTGAGAACACCCCAAACTCTCTATGAGCAGGGTCTGATGTCCTTTTTTCTACCCCCCTAGGACATAACCAAGGCAGAGCAGGAGGGGTTGGAGCTACAGGAGGGAAATGTGGGGGAATTTTTATCTCTTTGAGTGGATCATGAACAGTTTGGGGGCACTGAGAACACCCCAAAATCTCCATGGGGGGGTTCTAATGTCCTTTTTTCTACCCCCCTAGGACATAATGGAGGCAGAGCAGGAAGGGCTGGAGCTGCAGGAGGGAAATGTGGGGGAATTTTTATCCCTCTCAGAGCATCATGGAGTGATTGGGGGCACTGAGAACACCCCAAAATCCCCACGGGGGGGTTCTGATGTTGGTTTTCCTGCCCCCCTAGGACATCTCAGAGGCAGAGCAGGAAGGGTTGGAGCCACAGGAGGGATTTTTACCCCTCTCAGGGCGTCATGAACAGTTTGGGGGCACTGAGAACACCCCAAAATCCCCACGGGGGGGTTCTGAGGTGCATTTTCCTGCCCCCCCAGGACATAATGGAGGCAGAGCAGGAAGGGCTGGAGCTGCAGAGGGAAATGTGACAGAACTGGGGGGGATCTGACAGAATTTTTATCCCTCTCAGGGCATCATGAAGGGATTGGGGGCGCTGAGAACACCCCAAAATCCCCACGGGGGGGTCCTGATGTGCATTTTCCTGACCCCCCAGGGCATCACGGAGGCAGAGCAGGAAGGGCTGGAGCCACAGGGGGGATTTTTATCCCTCTCAGAGCATCATGGAGGGATTGGGGGCACTGAGAACACCCCAAAATCTCTATGAGCAGGGTCTGATGTTGGTTTTCCTGCCCTCTCAGGGCATCTCAGAGGCAGAGCAGGAAGGGCTGGAGCTACAGGAGGGAAATGTGGAGGAATTTTTGTCCCTCTCAGAGCATCATGAACAGTTTGGAGGTGCTGAGAACACCCCAAAATCCCCACGGGGGGGTTCTGATGTTGGTTTTTTTGCCCCCCCAGGGCATCACGGAGGCAGAGCAGGAAGGGCTGGAGCTACAGGAGGGATTTTTATCCCTTTCAGAGCATCATGAAGGGATTGTGGGCGCTGAGAACACCCCAAAATCTCCATGGGGGGGATCTGACAGAATTTTTATCCCTCTTAGAGCATCATGGAGGGATTGGGGGCACTGAGAACACCCCAAAATCCCCACGGGGGGGTTCTGATGTCCTTTTTTCTACCCCCCCAGGGCATAATGGAGGCAGAGCAGGAAGGGTTGGAGGTACAGGAGGGATTTTTATCTCTTTGAGTGGATCATGAACAGTTTGGGGGCGCTGAGAACACCCCAAAATCTCCATGGGGGGGGTCTAATATCCATCATTTTGCCCCCCCAGGGCATCACGGAGACAGAGCAGGAAGGGCTGGAGCCACAGGAGGGATTTTTATCCCTCTCAGGGCATCATGAAGGGGTTGGGGGCACTGAGAACACCCCAAACTCTCCATGAAGGGGTTCTGATATTGGTTTTCCTGCCCTCTCAGGGCATCATGGAGACAGAGCAGGAAGGGCTGGAGCTACAGGAGAAATTTTTATCCCTTTCAGAGCATCATGGAGTGATTGTGGGCACTGAGAACACCCCAAAATCCCCACGGGGGGGGTCTGATCTCCATTTTCCTGCCCCCCCAGGGCATCACGGAGGCAGAGTAGGAAGGGTTGGAGCTACAGGAGGGAAATGTGGGGGAATTTTTATCTCTTTGAGTGGATCATGAACAGTTTGGGCGTGCTGAGAACACCCCAAAACCTCCATGAGCAGGGTCTGATGTTGGTTTTTTTGCCCTCTCAGGGCATCCCGGAGGCAGAGCAGGAGGGGTTGGAGCTACAGGAGGGAAATGTGGGGGAATTTTTATCTCTTTGAGCGGATCATGAGCAGTTTGGAGGTGCTGAGAACACCCCAAAATCTCCATGGGGGGGTCTGATCTCCATTTTCCTGTCCCCCATGTCCCCCTAAGACATCTCAGAGGCAGAGCAGGAAGGGTTGGAGCTACAGGAGGGATTTTTATCCCTTTCAGGGCATCATGAAGGGATTGTAGGCACTGAGAACACCCCAAAATCTCCATGGGGGGGTTCTAATGTCCTTTTTTCTACCCCCCTAGGACATAATGGAGACAGAGCAGGAAGGGCTGGAGCTGCAGAGGGAAATGTGACAGAACTGGGGGGGATCTGACAGAATTTTTATCCCTCTCAGAGCATCATGGAGGGATTGAGGGCACTGAGAACACCCCAAAATCCCCACGGGGGGGTTCTGATGTGCATTTTCCTGACCCCCCAGGACATCATGGAGGCAGAGCAGGAAGGGCTGGAACTACAGGAGGGATTTTTGTCCCTCTCAGAGCATCATGAAGGGATTGGGGGCACTGAGAACACCCCAAACTCTCTATGAGCAGGGTCTGATGTTGGTTTTCCTGCCCTCTCAGGGCATCTCAGAGGCAGAGCAGGAAGGGCTGGAGCTGCAGAGGGAAATGTGGGGGAAATTTTATCTCTTTGAGCGGATCATGAAGGGATTGGGGGCACTGAGAACACCCCAAAACCTCCATAGGGGGGTTCTAATGTCCTTTTTTCTACCCCCCTAGGACATAATGGAGACAGAGCAGGAAGGGCTGGGGCTACAGGGGAGATTTTTATCCCTCTCAGAGCATCATGAAGGGATTGTGGGCACTGAGAACACCCCAAAATCCCCACGGGGGGGTTCTGATGTGCATTTTCCTGCCCCCCTAGGACATCTCAGAGGCAGAGTAGGAAGGGTTGGAGCCACAGGAGAAATTTTTATCCCTTTCAGAGCATCATGAAGGGATTGGGGGCGCTGAGAACACCCCAAAATCTCCATGGGGGGATCTGACAGAATTTTTATCCCTCTCAGGGCATCATGAAGGGATTGGGGGCACTGAGAACACCCCAAAATCCCCACGGGGGGGTCCTGATGTGCATTTTCCTGCCCCCCCAGGGCATCACGGAGGCCGAGCGCGAGGCCTTTGAGCTGCTGCCCGACGATGAGAGGCAGTGTGACAAGTGCAAGACCACGTGTTTCCTGTCTGCCCTGGCCTGCTACGACTGCCCCCAGGGCCTCGTCTGCCTCTACCACATGGACGACCTCTGCAAGTGCCCCCGCAGCAAGCAGTACCTCAGGTGGGGCCCTGGGGGGGTTAGAATGGGGTTTGGGGGGGTTACAATGGGGTTAGAGGGGTTTAAAATGGGGTTAGAGGGGGTTAAATGGGGTTTGGGGGGGTTGGGTAGAGTTTGAATGGGGTTTGGGGGTGTTTGGAGGGGGGTTGGGGGGTTAAAATGGGGTTTGGGGGGGTTTGAATGGGGTCTGGAGGGTTTAAATGGGGTTTGGGGGGGTTAAAATGGGGTTTGGGGGGCTTTAAATGGGGTTTGGGGGGGTTAAAATGGGGTTTGGGGAGTTTGAATGGGGTCTGGGGTGTTTAGAGTGGTTTAAATTGGGTTCAGAGGGATTTAAATGGGGTTTGGGGGGGTTAAAATGGGGTTTGGGGGGGTTAAATGGGGTTTGGGGGGGTTTGAATGGGGTTTGGGGGGGTTAAATGGGGTTTGGAGGGGTTAAAATGGGGTTAGAGGGGTTTAAATGGGGTTTGGGGGAGTTTGAATGGGGTTTGGGGGGGATTGAGTGGGGTTTGGGGGAGTTTGAATGGGGTCTGGGGTGTTTAGAGTGGTTTAAATGGGGTTCAGAGGGATTTAAATGGGGTTTGGAGGGGTTCAAATGGGGTTTGGGGGGATTAAATGGGGTTTGGGGGGGTTAAATGGGGTTTGGGGGGGTTAAAATGGGGTTTGGGGGGTTAAAATGGGGTTGGGGGGGGTTTAATGGGGTTTAGAGGGGTTTAAATGGGGTTTTGGGGGGTTAAATGAGGTTTAGAGGGGTTCAAATGGGGTTTGGGGGGTTTGAATGGGGTCTGGGGGGGTTAAATGGGGTTTGGGGGAGTTTGAATGGGGTTTGGGGGGCTTGGAGAGGGGTTTGGGGGGGTTTAAATGGGGTTTGGGGGGGATTGAATGGGGTTTGGGGGGGTTAAAATGGGGTCTGGGGGGGTTAAATGGGGTTTGGGGGAGTTTGAATTGGGGTCTGGGGGGATTAAATGGGGTTTAGAGGGGTTTCAATGGGGTTTGGGGGGGTTAAAATGGGGTTTGGGGGGTTAAATGGGGTTTGGGGGAGTTTGAATTGGGTCTGGGGGGTTTGGATGGGGTTTGGAGGATTTAGAGAGGGGGTTGGCAGGATTTCAATGGGGTTTGGGGGCATTAGGGGGGTTTGGAGAGGGGTTTAGGGGGCTGGGAGAGACATTTGGGGGCTTGGAGAGGGTTTGGGGCCTGGGGCAGGAATTTGGGGGGGTGGGAGAGAGGTTGGGGGGAGTAGGACAGGGATTTGGGGAGTGGGAGATGGGTTTGGGGGGTGCTGAGGATCTGGGGGTGTTTGTGGGGGTCTGTAAGATTTGGGGTTCATTTTTTGGGGGGGATTTGATGTGACCTTGGGGACGCACATGGGGCTGAGCTGTGGGTCCTGGTGTGACCCTGGTGTGACCCTGGCTGTGATTTGGGGGTGCTGAAGATCTTGGGGTGTCCCTGGGATGGGGTGAGGAGGACACAACCATGACTTGGTGGCTCCTCTACCAATTTGGGGATGGTTTTGGGGTGCTGGGGACCTGGGGGTGTTTGTGGGGGTCTGTAAGATTTGGGGTTCATTTTTTGGGAGGGGGCTTTGATGTGACCCTGGGGGCACACGTGGGGCTGAGCTGGGGGTCCTGGTGTGACCCTGGCTGTGATTTGGGGGTGCTGGGGACCTGGGGCTGGTTTGTGGGGGTCTGTAAAATTTGGGGTGGGATTTGGGGTGTTGGGACCTTTACTGGCTGTGGGTCCTGGTGTGACCCTGGCTGTGGTTTGGGGGTGCTGAGGATCTCGGGGTGTCCCTGGCATGGGGACACAGCCACAACCTGGTGGCTCCTCTACAGATTTGGGGGTGCTGGGCACCTGGGGCTGGTTTGTGGGGGTCTGTAAGATTTGGGGTTCATTTTTGGGGTGTTGGGACCTTTACTGGTTGAGCTGTGGGGTCCCTGGTGTGACCCTGGCTGTGGTTTGGGGGTGCTGAAGATCTCGGGGTGTCCCTGGGATGGGGACACAGCCACAACCTGGTGGCTCCTCTACCAATTTGGGGGTGCTGAGGATCTGGGGGTGTTTGTGGGGGTCTGTAAGATTTGGGGTGGGATTTGGGGGATGTTGGGACCTTTACTGGTTGGGCTGTGGGTCCTGGTGTGACCCTGGCTGTGATTTGGGGGTGCTGAAGATCTTGGGGTGTCCCTGGGATGGGGACACAGCCATGACTTGGTGGCTCCTCTACAGATTTGGGGATGGTTTTGGGGGTGCTGGGGACCTGGGGGTGTTTGTGGGGCTCTGTAAGATTTGGGGTTCATTTTTTGGGGGGACTTTCATGTGACCCTGAGGACGCACATGGGGTTGAGCTGTGGGTCCAGGTGTGACCCTGGCTGTGGTTTGGGGGTGCTGAAGATCTCGGGGTGTCCCTGGGATGGGGTGAGGAAGACACAGACACAACCTGGTGGCTCCTCTACAGATTTGGGGCTGCTGAGGATCTGGGGCTGGTTTGTGGGGCTCTGTAAGATTTGGGGTTCATTTTTTGGGGGGGACTTGATTTGACCCTGGGGACACACGTGGGGTTGAGCTGTGGGGTCCTGGTGTAACCCTGGCTGTGGTTTGGGGGTGCTGGGGATCTCGGGGTGTCCCTGGGATGGGGTGAGGAAGACACAGCCACAACCTGGTGGCTCCTCTACCAATTTGGGGGTGCTGGGGACCTGGGGGTGTTTGTGGGTGTCTGTAAGATTTGGGGTGGGATTTGGGGTGGGATTTGGGGTGGGATTTGGGGTGTTGGGACCTTTACTGGTTGATCTGTGGGTCCTGGTGTGACCCTGGCTGTGATTTGGGGGTGCTGAAGATCTCGGGGTGTCCCTGGGATGGGGACACAACCACAACCTGGTGGCTCCTCTACCAATTTGGGGGTGCTGGGCACCTGGGGGTGTTTGTGGGGCTCTGTAAGATTTGGGGTGGGATTTGGGGTGTTGGGACCTTTGCTGGTTGAGCTGTGGGGTCCTGGTGTGACCCTGGCTGTGGTTTGGGGGTGCTGAAGATCTCGGGGTGTCCCTGGCATGGGATGGGGGGACACAGCCATGACTTGGTGGCTCCTCTACCAATTTGGGGATGGTTTGGGGGTGCTGGGCACCTGGGGGTGTTTGTGGGGGTCTGTAAGATTTGGGGTGGGATTTGGGGTGGGATTTGGGGTGTTGGGACCTTTACTGGTTGAGCTGTGGGTCCTGGTGTGACCCTGGCTGTGGTTTGGGGGTGCTGAAGATCTCGGGGTGTCCCTGGGATGGGCTGGGGGGACACAGCCATGACTTGGTGGCTCCTCTACCAATTTGGGGATGGTTTTGGGGGTGCTGGGGACCTGGGGGTGATTTGTGGGGCTCTGTAAAATTTGGGGTGGGATTTGGGGTGTTGGGACCTTTACTGGCTGGGCTGTGGGTCCTGGTGTGACCCTGGCTGTGATTTGGGGGTGCTGAAGATCTCGGGGTGTCCCTGGGATGGGGACACAGCCACAACCTGGTGGCTCCTCTACCAATTTGGGGGTGCTGGGGACCTGGGGCTGGTTTGTGGGGCTCTGTAAAATTTGGGGTGGGATTTGGGGTGGGATTTGGGGTGGGATTTGGGGTGTTGGGACCTTTACTGGCTGAGCTGTGGGTCCTGGTGTGACCCTGGCTGTGATTTGGGGGTGCTGACGATCTCAGCACCCACGAGCACCCAGGAGCTCAGTCTGGGGGTCCCCTTTGTGCCTTTTGGGGTGCACGTGGGGGCTCCCAGTGAGCCCCAGTGCCCCCCAGGTACCGCTACACCCTGGACGAGCTGCTGGCCATGGGACTGGGGATGGTTTTGGGGGTGCTGGGCACCTGGGGGTGTTTGTGGGGCTCTGTAAGATTTGGGGTTCATTTTTGGGGGGATTTCATGTGACCCTGAGGACGCACATGGGGTTGAGCTGGGGGTCCTGGTGTGACCCTGGCTGTGATTTGGGGGTGCTGAAGATCTCGGGATGTCCCTGGGATGGGGTGAGGAGGACACAACCACAACCTGGTGGCTCCTCTACCAATTTGGGGATGATTTGGGGGTGCTGGGCACCTGGGGATGGTTTGTGGGGCTCTGTAAGATTTGGGGTGGGATTTGGGGTGGGATTTGAGGTGGGATTTGGGGTGTTGGGACCTTTACTGGCTGGGCTGGGGGTCCTGGTGTGACCCTGGCTGTGGTTTGGGGGTGCTGAAGATCTCGGGGTGTCCCTGGGATGGGGACACAACCTCAACCTGGTGGCTCCTCTACAGATTTGGGGGTGCTGGGGACCTGGGGCTGTTTGTGGGGGTCTGTAAGATTTGGGGTTCCTTTTTGGGAGGGGGGATTTGATGTGACCCTGGGGACACACATGGGGTTGATCTGGGGGTCCTGGTGTGACCCTGGCTGTGATTTGGGGGTGCTGAAGATCTTGGGGTGTCCCTGGGATGGGGTGAGGAGGACACAACCACAACCTGGTGGCTCCTGTACAGATTTGGGGGTGCTGGGGACCTGGGGCTGGTTTGTGGGGCTCTGTAAGATTTGGGGTGGGATTTGGGGTGGGATTTGGGGTGTTGGGACCTTTGCTGGCTGGGCTGTGGGTCCTGGTGTGACCCTGGCTGTGGTTTGAGGGCGCCGACGATCTCAGCACCCACGAGCACCCAGGAGCTCAGTCTGGGGGTCCCCTTTGTCCCTTTTGGGGTGCACGTGGGGGCTCCCAGTGAGCCCCAGTGCCCCCCAGGTACCGCTACACCCTGGACGAGCTGCCGGCCATGCTGCACAAGCTCAAGGTGCGCGCCGAGTCCTTCGACACCTGGGCCAACAAAGTGCGCGTGGCCCTCGAGGTGGAGGACGGCCGCAAGCGCAGTGAGTGGGGGTCCCCAGAGGGGTTTGGGGGTACCCAGAGGGGTTTGGGGGGTCTCCAGGGGGGTTTGGGGGACTCTCAGAGGGGTTTGGGGGTCCCCAGAGGGGTTGTGGAGGGCTCCCAAGGAGGATTGGGGGGTTCCCCAAGGAGGATTTTGGAGGGGTCTCAAGGGCGGTTTTGGGGGGCTCTCTCAAGGGGGTTTGGGGGTCCCCAGAGGCGTTTTGGAGTCCCCAGAGGGGTTTGGGGGGTCCCCAGAGGGGGTTTTGGGGGGCTCTCAGGGGGGGTTTGGGGGTCCCCAGAGGGGTTTGGGGGGCTCTCAAGGGGGTTTGGGGGGGTCCCCAGGGGGATTTTGGGGTCCCCAGGGGGGTTTTGGGGGGCTCCCAAGGGTGGTTTTGGGGGGCTCTCAAGGGGGGTTTAGGGGTCCCCAGGGGGGAGTTTTGGGGGGTCCCCAGTGGAGTTTGGGGGGTCCCCAAGGAGGTTTTGGGGGGCTCTCCAGAGGGGCTTTGTATGAGGCTCCCAATGGGGGTTTTGGGGGGCTCTCTCAAGGGGGGTCTGGGGGTCCCCAGGGCGGTTTGGGGGTACCCAGAGGGGTTTGGGGGGTCCCCAGGGGGGGTTTTGGGGGGTTCTCCAGGGGAGTTTTGGGTGGCTCCAAGGGAGGTTTGGGGGGTCCCTGTGGGGGATTTTGGGGGGTTCTTCAGGGGGATTTTGGGCGGCTCTCAAGGGTGGTTTTGGGTGTCCCCGTGGGGGAATTTTGGGGGGTCCCCGTGGGGGATTCAGGGGGTGTCTCCAGGGGGATTTTGGGAGGTTCTCCAGGGGGTTTTGGGGGGTTCTCCTGGGGGGTTCTCCAGGGGGTTTTTGGGGTTCTCCATGACAGTTTTGGGCGGCTCCCAAGGGGGATTTTGGGGGGTTCTCCAGGGGGATTTGGGGGGTTCTCCTGGGGGGTTTTGGGGGGTTCTCAAAGGGGATTTGGGGGCTCTCCAGGGGGATTCAGGGCAGTTTTGGGGGCTTCTCCAGGGGGATTCAGAGGGGTCCCCAGGGGGATTTTGGGGGGTCCCCGTGGGTGATTCAGGGGCGTTCTCCAGGGGGATTTTGGGGCGTTCTCCAGGAGGTTTGGGGGGTTCTCCTGGGGGGTTCTCCAGGGGATTTTGCAGGGTTCTCCAGGGGATTTTGGGGGGTTCTCCAGAGGGGTTTTGGGAGGTTCTCCTGGGAGGTTCTCCAGGGGGTTTTGGGGTGATTCAGGGGGGTTCTCCAGGGGGGTTCTCCAGGGGATTTTGGGGGGTTCTCCTGGGGGGTTCTCCAGGGGGATTCAGGGGTTTCTCCAGGGGGTTTTGGGGAGTCCCTGTGGTGATTCAGGGGGTTTCTCCGGGGATTTTGGGGGGTTCTCCTGGGGGTTTCTCCAGGGGATTTTGGGGGTTTCTCCAGGGGGTTTTGGGGGGCTCCCGAGCCCGGCCCTGACCCCCGGCTGTGCCTGCTGGCAGCGCTGGAGGAGCTGCGGGCGCTGGAGTCGGAGGCGCGGGAGCGCAAGTTCCCCCGGAGAACGAGCTCCTGCACCGCCTCAAGGGCTGGCCTGGGCCAGGCCGAGCGCTGCGTCTCCGAGGCCCTGGGGCTCATCAGCTCCCAGGAGACCGGGTGAGGGTCACCGCGGGGTCACCTCGGGGTCACCAGCTGGGGCAGTGTCCCCAGAGTGTCACCAGCAGGGCGGGGTCACCACGGGGTCACCACGGTGTCACCAGTGTCCCCACGGTGTCACCAGAGTGTCACCAGCTGGGCAGTGTCACCAATGGGGTCACCGCAGGGGTCACCACGGGGTCACCACGGGGGTCATCACAGGGTCACCACGGGGTCACCACGGGGTCACCACAGGGCAGTGTCACCACAGGGCCACTTCGGGGTCACACGGTGTCACCAAGGGGTCACCACGGGGTCACCACAGGGTCCACAGGGTCACCGCGGGGGTCACCACGGGGTCACCGCTGGGGTCACCACGGGGTCACCACGGAGTCACCATGGGGTCACCTCAGGGTCACCGCGGGGGTCACCACAGGGTCACCAGCTGGGCATTCTCACCACGGGGTCACCACGGGGTCACCAGAGTTGTCACCTCGGGGTCACCCACAGGGTCACCTCGGGGTCACCACGGGGTCACCACAGGGCAGTGTCACCACGGGGTCACCTCAGGGTCACCACGGGGTCACCATGGGGTCACCACAGGGTCACCACAGGGTCCACAGGGTCACCACGGGGTCACCACGGGGTCACCACGGGGTCACCAGCTGGGCAGTGTCCCCAGAGTGTCACCAGCAGGGTGGGGTCACCTCGGGGTCATCACAGGGTCACCACGGGGTCACCATGGGGTCACCACGGGGTCACCATGGGGTCACCTCAGGGTCACCACGGGGGTCACCTCGGGGTCACCACGGGGTCACCTCGGGGTCACCATGGGGTCACCACAGGGGCACCACGGGGTCACCATGGGGTCACCTCGGGGTCACCACGGGGTCACCTCAGGGTCACCAGCTGGGCAGTGTCACCAGAGTGTCACCAGCAGGGTGGGGTCACCACAGGGTCCACAGGGTCACCACGGGGACACCTCGGGGGTCACCGCGGGGTCACCTCAGGGTCACCACGGGGCAGTGTCACCTTGGGGTCACCGCGGGGTCACCACGGGGTCACCACAGGGTCACCACAGGGTCACCGCAGGGTCACCGCGGGGTCACCACAGGGTCACCAGCTGGGCAGTGTCACCGCGGGGTCACTGTGGGGTCACCTCGGGGTCACCACGGGGTCACCGCAGGGGTCACCACGGGGTCACCAGCTGGGCATTGTCACCACGGGGTCACCACGGGGTCACCTCGGGGTCACCTCGGGGTCACCTCGGGGTCACCTCGGGGTCACCAGCTGGGCAGTGTCACCAGAGTGTCACCAGCTGGGCAGTGTCACCACAGGGTCACCACAGGGTCACCACGGGGTCACCAGCAGGGCAGTGTCCCCAGAGTGTCACCAGCATCCCATGGTGTCACCGCGGGGTCAGCACGGGGTCACCTCAGGGTCACCTCGGGGTCACCAGCTGGGCAGTGTCACCGCGGGGGTCACCACGGGGTCAGCACAAGGGTCACCACGGGGTCACCGCGGGGTCACCATGGGGTCACCTCACGGTCACCACGGGGTCATCACGGGGTCACTGCGGTGTCACCACACGGGGTCACCATGAGGTCACCTCGGGGTCACCACAGGGTCACCACAGGGCAGTGTCACCACGGGCTCACCTCAGGGTCACCACGGGGTCACCACGGGGGTCACCAGCTGGGCAGTGTCACCAGAGTGTCACCCAGCATCCCCATGGGGTCACCACGGGGTCACCGCGGGGTCACCAGAGTTGTCACCCACAGGGTCACCACGGTGTCCCTAGAGTGTCACCAGAATGTCACCAGCAGGGCAGTGTCCCCAGAGTGTCCCTAGAGTGTCACCAGTGTCACCACGGTGTCACCACAGTGTCCCTAGAGTGTCCTCAGAGTGTCACCAGCAGGGCAGTCTCCCCAGAGTGTCCCCAGAGTGTCACCACAAGGTCCCCACAGTGTCCCCACGGTGTCACCACAGTGTCACCAGCTGGGCAGTGTCACCACAGGGTCACCATGGGGTCACCACGGGGTCACTGGGGTCACCACGGTGTCACCACAGTGTCCCTAGAGTGTCACCACAGTGTCCCTAGAGTGTCCCCAGAGTGTCCCCACAGTGTCCCCAGAGTGTCACCAGCTGAGCAGTGTCACCACAGGGTCCCCACAGTGTCACCACAGTGTCCCTGTCCCTGCAGGGTCCCCATCCTCTTAATGTCCCTGTCCCTGCAGGGTCCCCATCCTCTTCCTGTCCTTTCCCTGTCCCCACAGTGTCCCCTCAGTGTCCCTAGCAATGTCCCTGTCCCCACAATGTCCCTGTCCCTGCAGGGTCCCCAGCTGTGTCCCCACAATGTCCCTGTCCCCAGCAATGTCCCTGTCCCTGCAGGGTCCCCTCCTTGTCCCCACAATGTCCCTGTCCCCGCAGGGTCCCCACAATGTCCCTGTCCCTGCAGTGTCCCTGTCCCCACAATGTCCCTGTCCCCACAATGTCCCCACAATGTCCCTGTCCCCAGCAATGTCCCTGTCCCCGCAGGGTCCCCAGCTGTGTCCCCACAATGTCCCTGTCCCCACAGTGTCCCCACAGTGTCCCTGTCCCCACAGTGTCCCCACAATGTCCCTGTCCCCACAATGTCCCTGTCCCCGCAGGGTCCCCACAATGTCCCTGTCCCCACAGTGTCCCCACAATGTCCCCACAATGTCCCTGTCCCCGCAGGGTCCCCACAATGTCCCTGTCCCCACAATGTCCCTGTCCCCGCAGGGTCCCCACAATGTCCCTGTCCCCACAATGTCCCTGTCCCCACAATGTCCCTGTCCCCACAGTGTCCCCACAATGTCCCTGTCCCCACAGTGTCCCCACAGTGTCCCCACAATGTCCCTGTCCCCACAGTGTCCCCACAATGTCCCTGTCCCCGCAGGGTCCCAGCAATGTCCCCACAATGTCCCTGTCCCCGCAGTGTCCCCACAATGTCCCTGTCCCCGCAGGGTCCCCGCGCCGGCGCTGACGCTGGAGGAGCTGCGGGCGTTCCTGGAGCAGATGAACCAACTGCCCTGCGTGATGCACCAGATCGGGGACGTGCAGGTGGGACACGGGGTCACCTGGGGTCACGCGGGGTCACACGGGGTCACGCGGGGTCACACGGGGTCACACAGGGTCACACGGGGTCACACGGGGTCACACGGGGTCCCTGGAGTGTCACACAGTGTCCCAGTGGTGTCCCACAGTGTCTGGGCTGTCATACAGTGTCCCAGGCGTGTCCCTGTGTGTCCCATTGCTGTCCCCTCTGTGTCCCACATTGTCCCTGTGTGTCCCAGGGGTATCACACAATGTCCCGGGAGTGTCCCCTGTCTGTCCCCATGATGTCCCACACTGTCCCCACGATGTCCCCTGTCTGTCCCACACTGTCCCCTGTCTGTCCCACACTGTCCCCTGTCTGTCCCTGTCCCCGTGTCCCCTGTCTGTCCCCATGATGTCCCACACTGTCCCCTGTGTGTCCCTGACCCTGTGTCCCTGTGTGTCCCACACTGTCCCCATGATGTCCCACACTGTCCATCCATCCCTGTCCTCGTGTCCCCTGTCTGTCCCCATGATGTCCCACACTGTCCCATTGCTGTCCCCATGATGTCCCACACTGTCCCCTCTCTGTCCCCACGATGTCCCACACTGTCCCCTGTCCCCCCCAGGCCCTGCTGGACCGAGTGGAAGCCTTCCAGGCCGAGGGGGGGGAATCTCTGGGGTGTCCCCACGCTGTCCCCTGTCTGTCCCACATTGTCCCTGTCTGTCCCCACGATGTCCCACACTGTCCCCTGTGTGTCCCTAACCCCATGTCCCATTGGTGTCCCCATGATGTCCCACATTGTCCCTGTCTGTCCCCACGATGTCCCACACTGTCCCCTGTCTGTCCCACACTGTCCCCACGATGTCCCACACTGTCCCATTGCTGTCCCCACGATGTCCCACACTGTCCCCTGTCCCCCCCAGGCCCTGCTGGACCGAGTCGAAGCCTCCCAGGCCGAGGGGGGGAATCTCTGGGGTGTCCCCACACTGTCCCCTGTGTGTCCCACACTGTCCCCTCTGTGTCCCCACGATGTCCCACGCTGTCCCCTGTCCCCCCCAGGCCCTGCTGGACCGAGTGGAAGCCTTCCAGGCCGAGGGGGGGGAATCTCTGGGGTGTCCCCTGTGTGTCCCACATTGTCCCTGTCTCTCCCTGACCCTGTGTCCCCTGTCCCCCCAGGCCCTGCTGGACCGAGTCGAAGCCTTCCAGGCCGAGGCCCGGGCCGTGCTGGCCGTTGCCGCTCCGGGCGCGGGGGCCCTGCAGGAGCTGCTGGAGCGCGGGGGCCCGCCTGGGCGTGGAGGTGCCCGAGGGCCGGCGGCTGGAGCGGCAGCTGGCCCAGGCCGCGTGGCTGGAGGAGGTGACGGCCACGCTGCGCTCCCCCCGCGCCCGCGTCCCCCTGCCCGTCATGCGCGGCCTCATCCAGGCCGGCCGCACCGTGGCCCCCAGCCCCGCCGTGGACGTGGCCATGGCCGAGCTGCAGGAGCTGCTGACCATCGCCCAGCGCTGGGAGGAGAAGGCCCAGATGTGCCTCGAGGCCAGGTCGGGGCCAGGGAGCCCGGGCTGGGGGGAGATGGGAGGGTGGAGATGTCCCTAAAGGGAGGGACCCTGAGCTGGGGGGGATAAAGGGGCTGGAACTGTCCCCAAAGGGGCTGGAACCGTCCCCAAGGGAAGAGACCCCGACCCGGGGGGAGATAAAGGGGCTGGAGCAGTTCCCAAAGGGGCTGGAGCTGTCCCCAAAGGGAGATAAAGGGGCTGGAGCCGTCCCGAGGGGGAGAGACCCCGACCCGGGGGGGGATAAAGGGGCTGGAGATAAAGGGGCTGGAGCCATCCCTAAAGGGAGATAAAGGGGCTGGAGGTGTCCCCAAAGGGGCTGGAACCGTCCCCAAAGGGAGATAAAGGGGCTGGAGCTGTACCCAAGGGGAGATAAAGGGGCTGGAGCTGTCCCAAAGGGGCTGGAGCTGTCCCCAGGGGGAGAGACCCCGACCCAGGGGGTGATAAAGGGGCTGGAGATAAAGGGGCTGGAGCCATCCCTAAAGGGAGATAAAGGGATTGGAGCTGTCCCCAAAGGGGCTGGAGCTGTCCCCAAATGGAGGTAAAGGGGCTCGAGCTGTCCCCAAGGTGGCTGGAGCTGTCCCCAAATGGAGATAAAGGGGCTGGAGATAAAGGGGCTGGAGCCATCCCTAAAGGGAGATAAAGGGGCTGGAGCCATCCCCAGAGGGAGATAAAGGGGCTGGAGCTGTCCCCAAAGGGGCTGGAGCTGTCCCTAAAGGGAGATAAAGGGGCTGGAGGTGTCCCTAAAGGGAGAGACCCTGACCCAGGGGGAGATAAAGGGGCTGGAACCGTCCCTAAAGGGAGATAAAGGGGCTGGAGCCGTCCCTAAATGGAGATAAAGGGACTGGAGGTGTCCCCAAAGGGAGATAAAGCGGCTGGAGCTGTCCCCAGGAGGAGAGACCCTGACCCAGGGGGAGATAAAGGGGCTGGAGGTGTCCCCAAAGGGGCTGCAGCTGTCCCCAAGGGCCTGGGGCTGTTCCCAAAGGGGCTGGAGCTGTCCCCAAGGGGCTGGAGCTGTCCCCAAAGGGGCTGCAGCTGTCCCCAAAGGGGCTGGAGGTGTCCCCAGAGGGGCTGGAGGTGTCCCCAAGGGGCTGGAGGTGTCCCCAAAGGGAGAGACCCCTACCCAGGGGGGGATAAAGGGGCTGGAGCCATCCCTAAATGGAGATAAAGGGATTGGAGCTGTCCCCAAGGGGGCTGGAGCTGTCCCCAAAGGGAGGTGTGGGGCTGGGGGCTGCCCCTGAGGGGGGGCTGGGGCTGTGCCCTCTGTTCCCTGAGTTGGGACAAAGGGGCTGGGGGTGACTCTGTGGGGAGGGGGATGAAAGTTTGGGGTTCAGCTGCTCCTCAGAGGCTCCTGCCCTGGCTCTGGGGTGTCAGGGGGAGCTCTGGGGGTGTCGTGGGGGTCCCTGGGGTATCAGGGGGGTCATGGGGGTATCAGGGGGGTCCCTGGGGTATCAGGGGGGTCCCTGGGGTATCAGGGGGGTCTCTGGGGTATCGTGGGGGTCTCTGGGGTGTCAGGGGGGGTCTCTGGGGTGTCAGGGGGGTCTCTGGGGTATCGTGGGGGTCCCTGGGGTATCAGGGGGGTCTCTGGGGTGTCAGGGGGGTCTCAGGTCCCTGGCTCTGGGGTGTCAGGGGGGTCCCTGGGGTATCAGGGGGGTCTCTGGGGTGTCATGGGGGTCTCAGGTCCCTGGCTCTGGGGTATCAGGGGGGTCTCTGGGGTTTCAGGGGGGTCTTAGGTCCCTGGCTCTGGGGTATCAGGGGTGTCAGGGGGGTCTCTGGGGTGTCAGGGGGGTCTCAGGTCCCTGGGGTATCAGGGGGGTCTCAGGTCCCTGGGGTGTCATGGGGGTCTCAGGTCCCTGGCTCTGGGGTATCAGGGGTATCAGGGGGGTCCCTGGGGTATCAGGGGGGTCCCTGGGGTGTCAGGGGGGTCCCTGGGGTGTCAGGGGGGTCTCAGGTCCCTGGCTCTGGGGTGTCAGGGGGGTCTCTGGGGTGTCAGGGGTGTCCCTGGGGTGTCAGGGGGGTCTCAGGTCCCTGGCTCTGGGGTGTCAGGGGGGTCTCTGGGGTGTCAGGGGTGTCCCTGGGGTGTCAGGGGGGTCTCAGGTCCCTGGCTCTGGGGTCTCTGGGGTATCAGGGGGGTCTCTGGGGTATCATGGGGGTCCCTGGGGTGTCATGGGGGTCTCAGGTCCCTGGCTCTGCCCCCCACAGGCAGAAGCACCCCCCGGCCACGCTGGCTGCCATCATCAAGGAGGCCGAGAACATTCCAGCGCTGCTGCCCAACATCCAGGCCCTGAAGGAGGCCCTGGGCAAGGCCCGAGCCTGGATCGCCGACGTCGAGGAGATCCAGGTGGGCTCTGCACCCTTGGGACACCCTGGGGGCCACCCTGGACACCCCTGGGACACCCCCTGGGACACCCCTGGTGACACCCTGGGACACCCTGGGACCCTTTGGGACACCCTGGGGACACTCCCCCCTGGAAACCCCCTGGGACACCCTGAGACACCCTGGGACACCCTGGGATCCTCTGGGAGACCTGAAACCCCCCCCTGAGGGACACCCCTGGGACCCCTGGAACCCTGGAACCCCCTGGGACACCCTGGAGGACACCCCCTGGGATCCCTGGGACACCTGAAACCCCCCCTGGGACCCCCTAGGAAACCCTAGGACACCCCAGGACACCCTGGGACCACCTGGGACACCCTGAGAGACCCTGGGACGAACCCCTGGGACACCCTGGAACCCCCTTGAGACCCCCTGGGACCCCCCTGGAACCCCCTGAGACCCCTGGGACACCCCCCCTGAAACCCCCTGGGGGACCCTGGGACCCCCTGGAACCCCCCTGGGGACACCCTGGGACACCCCTGGGACACCCTGAGACCCTGGGACCACCCAGTAACACCCTGAGACCCCCATGGACACCCTGGGACCCCCCTTGGACCCCTTAGGACCCCCCTTGAGACCCCTGGGACCCCCAGGGACCCCTCACTGCACAGCCCTGAGTGCCTGGGCTGTCTCCTGGACAGGGGACACCTCTGTGTCCCATCCTGGACACACGGACACCTCCCTGTCCTTGTCATGGACTCTGGACGTTCCTGTGTCCCCATCCTGTCCCTGTGGACACACGGACACCTCCTGTCCTTGTCATGGACTCTGGACATTCCTGTGTCCCCATCCTGTCCCTGTGGACACTGGACACCTCCCTGTCTCTGTCATGGACTCTGGACACCCTTGTGTCCCCCACACTGTCCCTGTGGACACTGGACACCTCCCTGTCTCTGTCCCCAGACACTGGACACCCTGTGTCCCCACTCTGTCCCCCTGGATGCTTTTGTGTCCCTGTCCCCATGGATTCTGGATATTGTCCATCCCCCGTCCTGTCCCCCACAGACACTGGACACCTCCCTGTCCCTGTCATGGACTCTGGACATTCCTGTGTCCCCATCCTGTCCCTGTGGACACTGGACACCTCCCTGTCCCTGTCCCCACGGATCCTGGACACTGCACATCCTTGTCTTGTCCCTGTGGACATTGGACACCTCTGTGTCCCCACACTGTCCCCACGGACACTGGACACCTCCACGTCCCTGTCCCCATGGGTTCTGGACATTGACCATCCCTGTCCTGTCCCCATGGATGCTGGACACCTCCATGTCCCTGTCCCCATGGACCCCTCCCATCTGCCACCATGTCCCCATCCCATCCTGTCCCTGTTCCTGCCACCGTGTCCCCACGTGTCCCCATGTCACCCCTGACCCCGTGTCCCCTCAGAACGGTGACCACTACCCGTGCCTGGATGACCTGGAGGGTTTGGTGTCCCCATGTGTCCCCATGTCCCCATGTCACTGTCCCCTCAGAACGGTGACCATTACCTGTGCCTGGATGACCTGAAGGGCTTGGTGTCCCCATGTGTCCCCATGTCACCCATGTCACCCATGTCCCCATGTCACTGTCCCCTCAGAACAGTGACCACTACCCGTGCCTGGATGACCTGGAGGGTCTGGTGGCCATGTCCCCATGTGTCCCCATGTGTCCCCATGTGTCCCCATGTCACTGTCCCCCCAGAACGGTGACCATTACCCATGCCTGGATGACCTGGACGGTTTGGTGGCCGTGTCCCCATGTGTCCTCATGTCACTTTCCCTCCAGAACGGTGACCATTACCCGTGCCTGGGTGACCTGGAGGGCTTGGTGTCCCCATGTGTCCCCATGTCACTGTCCCCTCAGAACGGTGACCACTACCCGTGCCTGGATGACCTGGAGGGTCTGGTGGCTGTGTCCCAATGTGTCCCCATGTCACTGTCCCCTCAGAACGGTGACCACTACCCCTGCCTGGATGACCTGCAGGGTTTGGTGGCCATGTCCCCATGTCACTGTCCCCTCAGAACGGTGACCATTACCCCTGCCTGGATGACCTGGAGGGTCTGGTGGCCATGTCCCCATGTCATTGTCCCCTCAGAACGGTGACCATTACCCCTGCCTGGATGACCTGGAGGGTTTGGTGGCCATGTCCCCATGTCACTGTCCCCTCAGAACGGTGACCATTACCCCTGCCTGGATGACCTGGAGGGTCTGGTGGCCGTGTCCCCATGTGTCCCCATGTCACTGTCCCCTCAGAACGGTGACCACTACCCCTGCCTGGATGACCTGGAGGGTCTGGTGGCCATGTCCCCATGTCACTGTCCCCTCAGAACGGTGACCATTACCCCTGCCTGGATGACCTGGAGGGTCTGGTGGCCGTGGGCCGGGACCTGCCCGTGCGCCTGGAGGAGCTGCGGCAGCTCGAGGTGCAGGTGGGCACCGCGCACTCCTGGCGGGACAAGGCCTCCCGCACCTTCCTCAAGAAGAACTCCTGCTACACCCTGCTCGAGGTGGGTCTGGGGGAGGCCCTGGGGGGGCTCTGGGGGGTCCTGGCAGGGCGCTGACCCCTCCATGGTGTCCCCCAGGTGCTGTGTCCCTGCGCTGATGCTGGCTCCGACAGCAGCAAGAGGCTCAAGTGGCGGCAGGAGCCAGGGCTCTACCGCCTGGACGCCGAGAGCTTGGGGCTGTCAGCGCAGGACCTGCGGGACCCCGGGGCCGTGGTGAGCAGGGGGGGCTCTGGGGGCACCCCCAGCACTGGCACTGGTCCCATCCCTGCTGTGCCCACCCAGGGATTGGGGTGGTTGGGGTGGTTGGGGTGGTTGGGGTGGGGGGCACCCCCAGCACTGGCACTGGTCCCAGCCCTGCTGTGCCCACCCCGGGATTGGGGTGGTTGGGGTGGGGGGCACCCCCAGCACTGGCACTGGTCCCAGCCCTGCTGTGCCCACCCCGGGATTGGGGTGGTTGGGGTGGTTGGGGTGGGGGGCACCGCGTCTGCCCTCGATTCTGCTCATATTCGTTATTGTCCCTGATTTGGGGGGTTTAGGTGTTTGGGGATGGGGGGCACCCACTTTCCCCCAGTCCTTGTCACCCCTCACACCCCACTGCTGTCCCCCAGATTTTGGCATTCAGGGGTTTGGGGATGGGGGGCACCCACATTCCCCCACTCCTTTGTCACCTCTCTCACCCCACTGCTGTCCCCCAGATTTTGGCATTGGGGGTTTGGGGTGGGAGGCAGCACATCCAGCCTCGATTGCTATTATTGCTCATGTTCCTCATTCTCCCTAAACTGGGGGGGTTTAGGTGTTTGGGGATGGGGGGCACCCACATTCCCCCAGTCCTTGTCACCTCTCTCACCCCACTGCTGTCCCCCAGATTTTGGCATTCAGGGTTTTGGGGTGGGGGGCACCCACATTCCCCCAGTCCCTGTCCCCTCTCTCACCCCACTGCTGTCCCCCAGATTTTGGCATTCAGGGGTTTGGGGTGGGGGGGCACCACATCTGACCTGGGTTCCTGTCACTGCTCGTGTTCCTTGTTCTCCCCAAACTGGGGGGTTTTGGGGATGGGGCACACCCTGTGACCCCCCCCAATCCCTGTCCCCTCTCACACTCCCAATTTCCCTCCAGATCCAAGTGTTTGGGGGTTTGGGCATGGGGGGCACCCACATTTCCCCAACTCTGTTACCTCTCATGCCCCTACTGTTCCCCAGATCTTGGCACTCAAGGATTTGGGGTGGGGGGCACCCACATTTCCCCAATCCCTGTCCCCTCTCACCCCCTGCTCCCCCACCCCCTGAATTGTGGCATTTTGGGGTGGGGGTCACACCCTATGACCCCCCCCACTCATTGTCCCCTGTCACCCCTTGCTCTCCTCCACCCCAGATTTTGACATTCAAGGATTTGGGGTGGGGGGCACCCACATTTCCTCCATCCCTGTCCCCTCTCACCCCCTGCTCTCCCCCAGATTGTGGCGTTCAGGGAGGGCAAGGAGGGGTTTGGGATGAGGGGTTTGGGATGAGGGTCACACCCTGTGTCACCCCCAATCTCTGTCCCCCCAGATTGTGGCATAGAAGGAGGGCAAGGAGGAGGGCACTGAGGGGTTTTGGGGTGGGGGTCACACCCTGTGTCACCCCCAATCTCTGTCCCCCCAGATTGTGGCGTTCAAGGAGGGCACTGAGGGGATTTGGGATGAGGGTTTAACCCACCCTTTCACCCCATTCTGTCCCCCCAGATTGTGGCATTTAAGGAGGGCGAGCAGAAGGAGAAGGAGGGCACTGAGGGGATTGGGATGAGGGGTTTGGGATGAGGGTCACCCACCCTCTCACTCCTTTCTGTCCCCCAGATCGTGGCGTTCAAGGAGGGCACGGAGGGGTTTGGGATGAGGGGATTGGGATGAGGGTAACCCCCCAATCTCACCCCCATTCTGTCCCCCAGATTGTGGCATTCAAGGAGGGCAAGGAGGAGGGCACTGAGGAGGATTGGGATGAGGGTAACCTCCCCTGTCCCCCTGTTCTGTCCCCCAGATTGTGGCGTTCAAGGAGGGCGAGCAGAAGGAGAAGGAGGGAACTGAGGGGATTGGGATGAGGGGTTTGGGATGAGGGTCACACCCCCAATCTCACCCCATTCTGTCCCCCAGATTGTGGCACTCAAGGAGGGCAAGCAGGAGGGCACTGAGGGGATTTGGGATGAGGGTCCCACCCTCTCCCCCCGTTCTATCCCCCCAGATCGTGGCGTTCAAGGAGGGCGAGCAGAAGGAGAAGGAGGGCACTGAGGGGATTTGGGGTGGGGGTCACACCCTGTGTCACCCCCAATCTCTATCCCCCCAGATTGTGGCGTTCAAGGAGGACATTGAGGGGTTTGGGATGAGGGTCACACCCTGTGTCACTCTGGTCTGTCCCCCCAGATCGTGGCGTTCAAGGAGGGCGAGCAGAAGGAGAAGGAGGGAATGCTGCGCCTCCGCCACGCCAACGCCCAGAAATCGGCGCCGCCCCTGCCGGGCCCGGGCCCTCCCTCCTGCGTGTGCGGGCAGCCCTCGGGGCCGGCCATGCTGCAGTGCCAGCTCTGCCGGGACTGGTTCCACGGCTCCTGCGTGGCCTGGCCCCGCCTGGGCTCCCAGAAACCATCGCCGGCCTGGTGGGAGTGGGACTCCAAGTTCCTGTGCCCGCTGTGCCAGCGCTCGCGGCGGCCGCGCCTCGAGACCATCCTGGCGCTGCTGGTGGCCCTGCAGAAGCTGCCGGTGCGGCTGCCCGAGGGCGAGGCCCTGCAGTGCCTCACCGAGAGAGCCATCACCTGGCAGGACCGCGCCCGCCAGCTCCTGGCCTCCCCCGAGGTGGCCGGGCCCCTGGAGCGCCTGGCGGCCCTGAGGCAGCGGCTGTGCCATGGTGATGGTGACGGAGCCCTGCGCGAGGCCAGCCGCAACGAGCAGACCAAGGTGGGGAATTAAAGGGGTTTTGGGGTGATTTAGGGGGGTTTATGGGGGTTTTAGGGAGATTTAGAGGGGTTTGGGGGTGTTTTAGGGAGATTTGGGGGTGATTTGGGGGGAATTTATGGTGTCGGGGCCTTGTGGCACCAGCTGTGCCACGGTGATGGTGACGGAGCCCTGCGCGAGGCCAGCCGCAACGAGCAGACCAAGGTGGGGAATTAAAGGGGTTTTGGGGTGATTTGGGGGAATTATGGGGGATTTGGGGGGGTTTGGGGGGAATTATGGGGGTTTTAGGGGAGATTTAGAGGGGTTTGGGGGTGATTTGGGGGGGTTTTGGGGAGATTTGGGGGTGATTTGGGGTGTCAGGGCCCTGCGGCACTGGCTGTGCCATGGCGATGGTGATGGCGCCTTGCGCGAGGCCAGCTGCAATGAGCAGGCCAAGGTGGGGATTGGAGGGGAATTAAAGGGGTTTGGGGGGGTTTTGGGGTGATTTTGGGGGGGAATTATGGGGTCTTTGGGAAATTCATGGGGGTTTTGAGGGGGATTTATGGGGGTTTTAGGAGATTTGGGGGGGTTTTAGGGAGATTTGGGGGTGATTTGGGGGTGTCAGGGCCCTGCGGCACCGGCTGTGCCACGGTGATGGTGACGGTGCCCTGCGCGAGGCCAGCTGCAATGAGCAGGCCAAGGTGGGGAATTAAAGGGGTTTTGGGGGTGATTTAGGGGGAATTATGGGAGTTTTAGGGGAGATTTGGGGGTGATTTGGGGGGAATTTATGGTGTTGGGGCCCTGCGGCAGCAGCTGCACCACAGCGATGGTGACAGGGCCCTGCATGTGGCCAGCCGCAATGAGCAGGCCAAGGTGGGCGGGTTTTGGGGCAAATTATGGGTTTTTTTGTGGAATTATGGGGGGTTTTGGGGGAAATTATGGGTTTTTTTTGTGGAATTATGGGGGGTTTGGGGGGAAATTATGGGGGTTTGGGGGGGAATTGTGGGGGTTTTATGGAGATTTAGGGAGGTTTGGGGTGATTTCGGGTGGAATTCAGGGTGTCAGAGCCAGCTGCAATGAGCAGACCAAGGTGGGCAGGTTTTGGGGAGATTTAGGGGGGTTTATGGGGGTTTTAGGGAGATTTAGAGGGGTTTGGGGGTGATTTGGGGGGCTTTTAGGGAGATTTGGGGGTGATTTGGGGGGAATTTATGGTGTCGGGGCCTTGCGGCAGCGGCTGCACCACAGCGATGGTGACAGGGCCTTGTGTGAGGCCAGCCGCAACAAGCAGGCCAAGGTGGGCAAATTTTGGGGGAAATTATGGGTTTTTTGTGGAATTATGGGGGGGTTTTGGGGGGGAATTGTGGGGGTTTTAGGGGAATTGTGGGGGTTTTATGGAGATTTGGGGAGGATTTGGGGTGGAATTCAGGGTGTCAGAGCCAGCTGCAACGAGCACACCAAGGTGGGGAATTTAGGGGGAATTTTCGGGGTTTTAGGAAGATTATGGGGTTTTGGGGGGAATTATGGGGGTTTTAGGGAAATTCATGGGGGTTTTGAGGGGGATTATGGGGGTTTTAGGGAGATTTGGGGGAGATTCAGGGGGATTTGGGGGGAATTTAGGGTGTCAGGGCCCTGCATGAGGCCAGCCACAACGAGCAGACCAAGGTGGGTTTTGGGGAAAATTATGAGGTTTTTTGTGGAATTATGGGGGGTTTTGGGGGAAATTATGGGGTTTTTTGTGGAATTATGGGGGATTTGGGGGGAAATTGTGGGGGTTTTAGGGGAATTGTGGGGGTTTTATGGAGATTTGGGGAGGATTTGGGGTGGAATTCAAGGTGTCAGAGCCAGCTGCAACGAGCACACCAAGGTGGGGAATTTAGGGGGAATTTTCAGGGTTTTAGGAAGATTATGGGGTTTTGGGGGGAATTATGGGGGTTTTAGGAAATTCATGGGGGTTTTGAGGGGGAATTATGGGGGTTTTAGGGAGATTTGGGGGAGATTTGGGGGGAATTTAGGGTGTCAGAGCCCTGCATGAGGCCAGCCACAACGAGCAGACCAAGGTGGGTTTGGGGGGATATTATGGGTTTTTTTGTGGAATTATGGGGGGTTTGGGGGGAAATTATGGGGTTTTTTGTGGAATTATGGGGGGTTTTGGGGGAAATTGTGGGGGTTTTAGGGGGAATTGTGAGGGTTTTATGGAGATTTGGGGAGGATTTGGGGTGGAATTCAGGGTGTCAGAGCCAGCTGCAACGAGCCCAACAAGATATGGGAATTTAGGGGGAATTCTGGGGTTTTTGGTGTTTTTTTGGGGTTATGGGGAGTTTTTGTTGTGGTTTTGGGGTGGTTTTGGTGTGTTTTTGGGGTTATGGGGAGTTTTTCAGGTGTTTTTGGGGGTTTGAGGGGTTTTGGGGTGTTTTTGAGGTGTTTTCGGTGTGGTTTTGGGGTTATGGGGTGTTTTTGGTGTGTTTTTGGGGTTATGGGGTGTTTTGGGGGTGTTTTTGCAGTTATGGGGTGGTTATGGGGTGTTTTGGGGTTTTGAGGTGTTTTTGAGGTATTTTTGGTGAGTTTTTGGGGTTATGGGGTGTTTTTGGGATTATGGGGTGTTTTTGGTGTGTTTTTGGGATTATTGGATGTTTTTGGTGTGTTTTTGGGGTTATGGGGTGTTTTGGGGGTGTTTGTGCGGTTATGGGGTGGTTAAAGGGTGTTTTGGGGTTTTGAGGTGTTTTTGAGGTGGTTTTGGTGAGTTTTTGGAATTATGGGGTGTTTTTGGGGTGTTTTTGGGGTGATTTGGGGTGGTTTTGGGGTTATGGAGTGGTTTTGGGGTGTTTTTGAGGTTATGAGGTGTTTTTGGTGTGTTTTTGGGGTGTTTTGGGGTGATTTTGGTGTGTTTTTGAGGTGTTTTGGGGTGTTTTTGGTGTGATTTTGGGGCTGGGGGAGGCTGCCCCCCCCAGAACACCTTCCCTGCACCCCCCCAGGTGTCGGTGGAGAACGGGGACGCCCCCAGCCCGGAGAAGAACGGAGCCCTGCCCTCGGGTGAGCGGGGCTGGGGCCTGGGGAGAGCCTGGGGAGCCCATGGGGCACGGACGGGGGGACCTGGGATGGGATCCAGGGTGGGATCCAGGGATGGGATCCAGGGATGGGATCCAGGGTGGGATCCAGGGATGGGATCCAGGGACGGACAGAGGGATCCAGGATAGGACAGAGGGCCCCAGGGTGGGACAGACGGATCCAGGAGGGACAGGGGGATCCAGGATGGGATCCAGGAGGGGACAGAGGGATCCAGGAGGGACAGACGGATCCAGGGTGGGATCCAGGATGGACAGAGGGATCCAGGATGGACAGAGGGATCCAGGGATGGACAGAGGGGTCCAGGCAAGGACAGAGGGATCCAGGATGGACAGAGGGGTCCAGGAGGGACAGAGGGATCCAGGAGGGACAGAGGGACCAGGGACGGACAGACGGATCCAGGGTGGGATCCAGGAGGGACAGAGGGACCCAGGGAGGGACAGGGGGATCCAGGATGGGATCCAGGCAGGGACAGAGGGATCCAGGGATGGACAGAGGGATCCAGGGAGGGACAGAGGGATCCAGGAGGGACAGAAGGATCCAGGCACAGACAGAGGGATCCAGGACGGACAGAGGGATCCAGGGAGGGACAGAGGGATCCAGGGTGGACAGGGGGACCCAGGGAGGGATCCAGGAGGGACAGAGGGATCCAGGAGGGACAGAGGGACCCAGGGACAGACAGACAGATCCAGGGTGGGACAGGGGGATCCAGGGATGGACAGAAGGATCCAGGAGGGACAGAGGGATCCAGGGACAGACAGAGGGATCCAGGATGGGATCCAGGATGGACAGAGGGGTCCAGCAGATCCCATGGGGCAGGGACAGAGTGATCTGGGGATCCCCTGGGTCCTGGGTGAGCTCAGCGGTGCTGGGGGCTCCTGTGGATCTCTGGGGGTCCCTGTGGTGTCCCTGTGGTGTCCCCACACTGTCCCCATGGTGTCCCCTCAATGTCCCCACGGTGTCCCTGCAGAGCTGGAGGCGCTGAGCCCACTCTGTGTCCCCATGTCCTTGCGTCCCCATGTCCCTGTGTGTGTGGGTGTCCCCACAATGTCCCCATGATGTCCCCTCACTGTCCCCATGGTGTCCCCGCAGAGCTGGAGGCGCTGCCGTGGCTGCAGGGCCCGGTGCTGGAGCTGGCAATGGGGACATGTCCATGTCCCCATGGTGTCCCCATGGTGTCCCCATGGTGTCCCCACAATGTCCCCACGATGTCCCCATGGTGTCCCCGCAGAGCTGGAGGCGCTGAGTGCAGCGCTGCTGTGGCTGCAGGGTCCCTGTGTCCCCATGGTGTCCCTTCAATGTCCCCATGGTGTCCCCACAATGTCCCTATGTCCCCTCACTGTCCCCACGGTGTCCCCGCAGAGCTGGAGGCGCTGGGCGCGGCTGCAGGGCCCCTGTGTCCCCGTGTCCCCATGATGTCCCCTCACTGTCCCCACAGAGCTGGAGGCGCTGGGTGCGGCGCTGCCGCGGCTGCAGGGCCCGGTGCTGGAGCTGCCCGAGGGCACACACGCTGTGTCACTGTGGTGTCCCCATGCTGTCCCCATGGTGTCCCCACGATGTCCCCATGTCCCCGCAGAGCTGGATGCGCTGCCGCGGCTGCAGGGCCCGGTGCTGGAGCTGCCTGAGGGCACACACGCTGTGTCCCCATGGTGTCCCTGTGTCACTGTGGTGTCCCCTCACTGTCCCCGCAGAGCTGGAGGCGCTGGGCGCGGCGCTGCCGCGGCTGCAGGGCCCGGTGCTGGAGCTGGCAATGGTGACATGTCCATGTCCCCATGATGTCCCCACAATGTCCCCATGGTGTCCCCTCACTGTCCCCACAGAGCTGGAGGCGCTGTGCGCGGCGCTGCCGCAGCTGCAGGGCCCGGTGCTGGAGCTGCCCGAGGGCACACACGCTGTGTCACTGTGTCCCCATGGCTGTGTCCCTGTGTCCCTGTGGTGTCCCCATGCTGTCCCCATGTCCCCTCACTGTCCCCATGGTGTCCCTGCAGAGCTGGAGGCGCTGGGCGCGGCGCTGCCGCGGCTGCAGGGCCCGGTGCTGGAGCTGCCCGAGGCGGCGCGGCGGCCGCTGGAGGAGCTGATGATGGAGGGGGACCTGCTGGAGGTGACGCTGGACGAGGCCCAGAGCATCTGGCGGCTGCTGCAGGCGACGCGCCCGCCCCCGCTGGGGCTGTTCCGCCTGCTGCTCGAGGTAGGGGACCCCAAAAATGGCCATGGGGACCCCAAAAATGCCTGGGGACCCCAAAACTGCCCGGGGTACAGAGCACAACCCCCAAAAATGACACGGGACCCCAAAACTGACACGGGGACACCAAAACTGACACGGGACCCCAGAACTGCCTGGGGTACAGAGCACAACCCCGAAACTGCCTGAGGACCCCAAAACTGACACGGGGGACCCCAAAAATGCCTGGGCACCCCAAAACGGCCCTGGGGTACAGAGCGCAACCCCCAAAACTGCCACGGGGACCCTGAAACTGCCCCGGGACCCCCAGAACTGCCCCGGGGTACAGAACAAACCCCTGAAACTGCCCCAGGACCCCAAAACTGCCACAGGGACCCCAGAACTGCCATGGGCACCCCAAAAATTACACGGGACCCCGAAACTGCCCTGGGGTACAGAGCACAAACCCCAAAACTGCCCTGGGAGCCCCAAAACTGCCCGGGGCACAGAACAAACCCCCAAAACTGCCCCAAGACCCTAAAACTGCCATGGGGTACAGAGCACAACCCCCAAAACTGCCATGGGCACCCCAAAACTGCCATGGGAGCCCCAAAACTGCCATGGGGACCCCAAAACTGCCATGGGAGCCCCAAAACTGCCATGGGGACCCCAAAACTGCCATGGGAGCCCCAAAACTGCCCCTGGGGAGCCCGAAACTGCCATGGGGACCCCAAAACTGCCCCAGGACCCCAACACTGCCATGGGGACCCCGAAACTGCCACGGGGACCCCAAAAAAAAACTGCCACGGGGACCCCAAAACTGCCATGGGGACCCCGAAACTGCCACGGGGACCCCGAAACTGCCACGGGGACCCCAAAACTGCCATGGGGACCCCGAAACTGCCCTGGGTACAGAACAAACCCCCAAAACTGCCCCAGGCACCCTGAAACTGCCCCGGGGACCCCAAACCCATTGGGACCCTCTGTACCCCATAATTCCCCCATTAACCCTCTCTATACCCCAAAAACCCCTCATTAACCCCTTCTGTGCCCCATTAACCTTCTCTGTGCCCCATAATCCCCTTCTGTACCCCACAACCCCCAATAAACCCCTCTGTGCCCCATTAACCCCTTCTGTACCCCATAACCCCTCGTTAACCCCTTCTGCACCCCACAACACCCCCAATAAATCCCTTCTGCACCCCATTAACCCCTTCTGCACCCCACAACCCTCCCATTAACCCCTTTTGTAACCCATAATCCCCCATTAACCCTCTCTCTGCCCCATTAACCCCCTCTACACCCCATTAACCCCCTCTACACCTCACAATCCCCCATTAACCCCTTCAATACCCCATAATCCCCCCCTTAACCCCTCCTGCACCCCCTCTATACCCCACTGCCCCCCCCCCCCCCCCAATTAACCCCTGTCAGCCCAGATTCTCCCCTCCCATTTGGGGGTGTCTGATGGGGCTGTCCCCTCCTGTCCCCATTTTGGGGGTGTCTGACGGGGGTCTCTATGTCCCCCCTCCCGATTTGGGGGTGTCTCATGGGGGTCCCTGTGTGTGTGCCCCCCCCATTTTGGGGTGTCTGACGGGGGTCCCTGTGTGTGTCCCCTCCTGTCCCCAATCTGGGGGTGTCTGAGGGTCTCTCTGTGTGTGTCCCCCTCCCCATTTCGGGGTGTCTGACGGGGGTCCCTGTTTGTCCCCTCCATCCCCAGCTGGAGCAGGCCGAGCGCCGGGGTGCCTGAGGGGGTCTCTCTCCCTCTCTCTGTGTGTCCCCTGTCCCCATTTGGGGTGTCTGAGGGGGTCTCTGTGTGTGTGTGTCCCCTGTCCCCATTGGGGCTGTCTGAGGGTCCCTCTCTCTGTGTCCCCTGTCCCCATTGGGGCTGTCTGAGGGTCTCTCTGTGTCCCCAGCTGGAGCAGGCCGAGCGCTGGGGTGTCTGAGGGGGTCTCTGTGTCCCCTGTCCCCAATCTGGGTGTGTCTGAGGGTCTCTCTGTGTGTCCCTGTCCCCATTCTGGGGGTGTCTGAGGGTCCCTGTTTGTCCCCAGCTGGAGCAGGCCGAGCGCCGGGGTGTGAGGGTGTCTCTGTGTGTGTGTGTGTCCCCTCCTGTCCCCATTTCGGGCTGTCTGAGGGTCTCTCTCTGTGTCCCCCTCCCCAGCTGGAGCAGGCCGAGCGCCGGGGTGTGTGAGGGTCCCTCTCTGTGTGTGTGTGTCCCCTGTCCCCAATCTGGGTGTGTCTGAGGGTCCCTGTTTGTCCCCAGCTGGAGCAGGCCGAGCGCTGGGCTGTCTGAGGAGGTCTCTCTGTGTCCCTGTCCCCATTCTGGGGGTGTCTGAGGGTCCCTGTTTGTCCCCAGCTGGAGCAGGCCGAGCGCCGGGGTGTGAGGGTGTCTCTGTGTGTGTGTGTGTCCCCTCCTGTCCCCATTTCGGGGTGTCTGACAGGGGTCTCTCTGTCCCCTCCATCCCCAGCTGGAGCAGGCCGAGCACCGGGGTGTCTGAGGGGGTCTCTCTCTGTGTCCCTGTCCCCAATCTGGGGGTGTCTGAGGGTCCCTGTTTGTCCCCAGCTGGAGCAGGCCGAGCGCCGGGGTGTGAGGGTGTCTCTCTGTGTCCCTGTCCCCATTTCGGGCTGTCTGAGGGTCCCTGTTTGTCCCCAGCTGGAGCAGGCCGAGCGCCGGGCTGTCTGAGGGTCTCTCTCTGTCCCCTGTCCCCATTTGGGGTGTCTGACAGGGGTCCCTGTTTGTCCCCTGTCCCCAGCTGGAGCAGGCCGAGCGCCGGGGTGCGAGGGTGTCTCTCTGTGTCCCTGTCCCCATTTGGGGTGTCTGAGGGTCCCTGTTTGTCCCCAGCTGGAGCAGGCCGAGCGCCGGGGTGTCTGAGGGGGTCTCTGTGTGTGTGTGTGTCCCCTCCTGTCCCCATTTTGGGGTGTCTGACAGGGGTCTCTGTCCCCTCCATCCCCAGCTGGAGCAGGCCGAGCGCCGGGGTGTCTGAGGGGGTCTCTGTGTGTGTGTGTGTCCCCTGTCCCCATTTCGGGCTGTCTGAGGGTCCCTGTTTGTCCCCTCCATCCCCAGCTGGAGCAGGCTGAGCGCCGGGCTGTCTGAGGGTGTCTCTGTGTGTGTGTCCCCTCCTGTCCCCATTTTGGGGTGTCTGACAGGGGTCTCTGTCCCCTCCATCCCCAGCTGGAGCAGGCCGAGCGCCGGGGTGCCTGAGGGTCTCTGTGTGTCCCCTCCTGTCCCCATTTCGGGCTGTCTGAGGGTCCCTCTCTGTCCCCAGCTGGAGCAGGCCGAGCGCCGGGGTGTGAGGGGGTCTCTGTGTGTGTGTGTCCCCTCCCCATTTTGGGGTGTCTGAGGGTCTCTCTCTGTGTCCCCAGCTGGAGCAGGCCGAGCGCCGGGCTGTCTGAGGGTCCCTGTGTGTGTGTGTGTGTCCCCTCCTGTCCCCATTTGGGGTGTCTGAGGGTCCCTGTTTGTCCCCAGCTGGAGCAGGCCGAGCGCCGGGGTGTCTGAGGGGGTCTCTCTCTGTGTCCCTGTCCCCAATCTGGGGGTGTCTGAGGGTCCCTGTTTGTCCCCAGCTGGAGCAGGCCGAGCGCCGGGGTGTGAGGGTGTCTCTCTGTGTCCCTGTCCCCATTTCGGGCTGTCTGAGGGTCCCTGTTTGTCCCCAGCTGGAGCAGGCCGAGCGCCGGGCTGTCTGAGGGTCTCTCTGTGTCCCCTGTCCCCATTTTGGGGTGTCTGACGGGGGTCTCTCTGTGTCCCCCTCCCCAGCTGGAGCAGGCCGAGCGCCGGGGTGCCTGAGGGTCTCTGTGTGTCCCCTCCTGTCCCCATTTGGGGTGTCTGACAGGGGTCCCTGTTTGTCCCCTGTCCCCAGCTGGAGCAGGCCGAGCGCCGGGGGCCTCGGGCCCGCGGCCGGGATCCCGAGAGGCGCCGGAAGCGCCGGGCGGAGCGGGGAGGGGGGGGGCACCTCCTGCCCTCCCTGGCCAAGGAGGAGCTGGAGCCAAAGAGGAGCCGGGGAACCGAGGGCGGGGGCGACCCCCGGGACCCCCGGGACAGCCCCACGGCCGGGGCCCAGACCCCGGGGGTGAGCGCGGGGGGCACACGGGGGTTAATGGGGAGGGGACTGTGGGGCACAGAAGGGGTTAATGGGGGGATTGTGGGGTATAGAAGGGGTTAATGGGGCATAGAAGGGGTTAATGGGGGTGTTATGGGGCACAGAAGGGGTTAATGGGGGGATTGGGGTGTACAGAAGGGGTTAATGGGGCATAGAAGGGGTTAATGGGGCACAGAGGGGGTTAAGGGGGGATTGGGGTGCACAGAAGGGGCTAATGGGGAGCAGAGAGGGTTAATGGGGGGGATTATGGGGTACAGAGGGGGTTAGAGGGGGTGTTATGGGGTATAGAAGGGGTTAATGGGGGATTAGGGGTACAGAAGGGGTTAATGGGGTGCAGAGGGGGTTAAGGGGGGTGTTATGAGGTAGAGAAGGGATTAATGGGGGGATGATGGGGCACAGAAGGGGTTAATGGGGCATAGAAGGGGTTAATGGGGGTGTTATGGGGCACAGAAGGGGTTAATGGGGGGATTGGGGTGTACAGAAGGGGTTAATGGGGCATAGAAGGGGTTAATGGGGCGCAGAAGGGGTTAAGGGGGGATTGGGGTGCACAGAAGGGGTTAATGGGGAGCAGAGAGGGTTAATGGGGGGGATTATGGGGTACAGAGGGGGTTAGAGGGGGTGTTATGGGGTATAGAAAGGATTAATGGGGGGATTATGGTGTACAGAAGGGGTTAATGGGGTGCAGAGGGGGTTAATGGGATTATGGGGTATAGAAGGGGTTAATGAGGGGGTCATGGGGCGCAGAAGGGGTTAATGGGGGATTGGGGTGTACAGAAGGGGTTAATGGGGCACAGAGGGGGTTAACGGGGGTGTTATGAGGTATAGAAGGGGTTAAGGGGGGATTAGGGGTACAGAAGGGGTTAATGGGGGAGTTGGGTATAGAAGGGTTTAGTGGGGGCATTAGGGGAATAATGGGGGGACTATGGGGCACAGAAGGGGTTAATGGGGGACATTATGGGGTTAATGGGGGTCCAGGAGGATTCTGGGGTGCAGAGCAGCGGCTCTGGGGGGTTCCCCCTGTCCAGGGATCCATGGGGCTGGTTTGGGGGTGCAGCAGTTGTAGGGTACAGGGGTTTTGGGGTGCAGCGGTTTTGAATTCAGTGATTTTGGGGTACAATGTTTTTTGGGGCACAGTTGTTTTTGGGGACAGCGGTTTTGGGGTACAGTGTTTTTAGGGTATAGTTGTTTTTGGGGTACACTGTTTTTGGGTTGCAGCGGTTTTGGGGTACAGTAATTTTGGAGTGCAGCGGTTTTGGGGTACAGTTGTTTTTGGGTGCGTTGTTTTTGGGGTGCAGGGGTTTTGGGGTACAGTTGTTTTTGGGGTGCAGGGGTTTTAGGGTACAGTTGTTTTGGGGTACAGTTGTTTTTGGGTGCAGCGGTTTTGGGGTACAGCGATTTTAGGGTACAGTTGTTTTTGGGGTGCGTTGTTTTTGGGGTACAGTAATTTTGGGGTGCAGCGTTTTTGGGGTGCAGCGGTTCCAGGCCTGTCCCCCCCTGTGCCCCCCAGGACTCGTGACGCGGCGCCCCCAGCTCGGACACACAGACACAGACACGGACGGACCGACGGACGCGCCCGACACGGTGGGGATGGACTGGGAGGGGCCAGCCCGGCCCCGCCCCCTCACCCTGAGCCCCTCCCCCCCATCCCCACCCCCCCCATTTGGGGCTGGGGGTGCTGGGGGGGGGTGGGGGTCTCTCCCCTCTCCCCTCCCCCCCCCGCGATGTAATTATTTCATTTCTTTCTTTTGTATCGTTCAGCCCCGGGGGGGCCCCAAAACGGGGAGGGGGAGCCCCCAAAATGGGGAGGGGGAGCCCCCCCAAAATGGGGGAGGGGGAACCCCCAAAATGGGGAGGGGGAGCCCCAAAATGGAGGGGGAGGGGCCCCAACCAGCACAGCAGGGCCAGCCCCTCCCCCCGCCCCTCCCCCACCGGGTTTTTTATAGGATTTGGGGGGGGTGGGGGTGGGGGCGGGGCAGATTTGGGGCCCCCCCTGCCCCTCCCCCCCTCCCCTCCCCCACACTAACGAGGCTCGAGCTCTTCGGAGCGGGGGGGGCGGGGCCGGCCCTTATTTTATTGTATTATGATTTTTTTTATTATTATTAAACTTTGGAGGTTAAAAAGGACTCGGAGGGGTTTTTTTGGGGGGGTTTGGGGAGGGGTTGGGGTTTTGGGGGGGTCAGGGGTTTGGGGGTTCAGGGATTTTGGGGGGGTCAGGGGTTTTGAGGCTTTGGGATTTTGGGGGGTTCAGATTTTTAGGGGTTCAGGGGTTTTGGGGGGTCTGGGATTTTGGGGGGTTTGGGATTTTGGGGGGTTCAGGGGTTTGGGGAGTTCAGGGATTTTGGGGGTTTCGGGTTTTTGGGGGGTTCACGTTTTTGGGGGGTTCACGGATTTTGGATGTTCAGGGATTTTGGGGGGTTCAGGGACTTTGGGTGTTCAGGGGTTTTGGGGGGTTTGGGATTTTGGGGAATTCAGGGATTTTGGGGAGTTCAGGGTTTTGGGGGTTCAGGGGTTTTGGGGAGTTCAGGGATTTTGGGGGTTTGGGATTTTGGGGATTCAGGATCTTGAGTTCAGGGTTTTGAGGGGTTCAGATTTTTAGGGGTTCAGGGGTTTGGGGGGTTCAGGGATTTTGGGGGTTCAGGGGTTTTGGGGAGTTCAGGGATTTTGGGGGTTTGGGATTTTGGGGATTCAGATTTTGGGGTTCAGATTTTGGGGTTCAGATTTTAAGGGGTTCAGGGGTTTGGGGGGTTCAGGGGTTTGGGGTTCACAGTTTTGGGGATTCAGGATTTCGAGGGATTCAGGTTTTTGAGGGTTCAGATTTTTAGGGGTTCAGGGGTTTTGGGACTTCAGGGTTTCGGGGGTTCAGGATTTTGAGGGATTCGGGTTTTTGGGGGTTCAGGATTTTGGGGGTTCAAGGATTTTGGGGGTTTCAGGGGTTTTGGGGGTTCGGGATTTTTAGGGGTTCAGGGGTTTTGGGGAGTTCAGGGTTTTTGGGGAGTTCAGGGATTTGGGGGTTTTAGGGGTTTTGGGGTTTGGGTTTTTGGGGGTTCAGATTTTTAGGGGTTCAGGGGTTTGGCAGGTTCAGGGATTTTGGGGGTTCAGGGATTTTGGGGAGCTCAGGGATTTTGGGGGGTTCAGGGACTTTGGGTGTTCAGGGATTTTGGGGGGTTCAGGGTTTTTGGGGAGTTCAGGGATTTTAGGGGTTCAGGGGTTTGGGGGGTTTCAGGGATTTTGGGGGTTCGGCATTTTGGGGGTTCAGATTTTTGGGGGTTCAGGGATTTGGGGGGTTCAGGGATTTTGGGGGTTCAGGGATTCGGGGTTCACAGTTTTGGGGATTCAGGATTTCGAGGGATTCAGGATTTCGAGGGATTCAGGATTTTGTGGGTTTGGATTTTGGGGGGGTTCAGAATTTCGCGGGATTCAGGATTTGGGGGTTTGGGTTTTTGAATTTTGGGGGTTTCAGAATTTCAAGGGATTCGGGATTTTGGGGTTTGGGTTTTGGGGGGTTCAGAATTTCGAGGGATTCAGGATTTTGGGGGTTTGGGTTTTTGGGGGGTTCAGAATTTCGAGGGATTCAGGATTTTGGGGGTTTGGGTTTTTGGGGGGTTCAGAATTTCGGGGGATTCAGGATTTTGGGGTTTGGGTTTTTGGAGTTTCAGGATTTTGGGGTGTTCAGAATTTCGAGGGATTCAGGATTTTTGGTATTTGGGTTTTTGGGGGTTCAGGATTTCGGAATTTCAGAATTTCAGGGGATTCAGGATTTTGGGAGTTTGGGTTTTGGGGTTTGAATTTTGGGGGGTTCAGAATTTCGAGGGATTCAGGATTTTGGGGGTTTGGGTTTTTGGGTTTTGGATTTTTCGGGGTTTGGATTTTGCGGGTTTCTGAATTTCAAGGGATTCAGGATTTTGGGGTGTTCAGAATTTCAAGGGATTCAGGATTTTTTGGTGTTTGGGTTTTTGGGGGGTTCAGAATTTCGCGGGATTCAGGATTTCGGGGTTTGGGTTTTTGGGGTTCAGGCGGGTGCGGGAGTCACCTCTGGGATCCCTGGAGCGATTCCTGGTGCTGAGGGAAAAACCCCTTCAGGAGGTGAAAAATGCCCTTTTGTGAGGTGAAAAATGAACTTTTGTGAGGTGAAATTCACCTTTTTGAGGCAAAATCCCACTTTTCTGAGGCAAAATGCCCCTTTCACCGAGAGAACGAGGCCTTTTCAAGGTAAATTTTACATTTCTGAGGCAAAATCTGCGCCCTGAGGTGAAAAGTTCTTTTTTTGTGGTAAAAATGGCCTTTTGTGAGGTAAACGCGGCCTTTTCTTGAGGTAAAGGCCTCATTTATGAGGTAAAATTCACCTTTGCTGAGATTAAAAAAACCTTTCATGAAGTGAAATCCGTCCCAAAGGAAGAGCCGAAACCTCAAAAATCAGTGAGTGAGATAAAACTTCCAATTTCTGAGGTAAATTTTCCAATTTCTGAGGTAAATTTTCCCTTTTTTGAGTTAAAGTTTCAATTTTCTGAGGTAAATTTTCCAATTTTTGAGGTAAAGTCTCCATTTTTGAGGTAAAGTTTCGATTTTTTGAGGTAAATTTACCAATTTTTGAGGTAAAGTTTCAATTTCCTGAGGTAAAGTTTCCATTTTCTGAGATAAATTTTCCATTTTTGAGGTAAATTTTCCAATTTTTGAGGTAAAGATTCCATTTTTTGAGGTAAATTTTCAATTTTTTGAGGTAAAGCTTCTATTTTCTGAGGTAAAGTATCCATATTTTGAGGTAAAGCTTCCATTTTTTGAGCTAAATTTTCAATTTTCTGAGGTAAATTTACCAATTTTTGAGGTAAAGTTTCAATTTTCTGAGGTAAAGTTTCCATTTTAAGGTTAATTTTCCAATTTGAGGTAAATTTTCAATTTTTTGTGGTAAATTTTCCATTGTTTGAGGTAAAGTTTCCATTTTCTGAGGTAAATTTCCATTTTTGAGGTAACGTTTCCATTTTCAGAGGTATATTTTAAATTTTCTGAGGTAAATTTTCAATTTTCTGAGGTAAACTTTCCAATTTTTGAGGTAAAGTTTCCATTTTCTGAGGTAAATTTTCCATTTTTGAGGTAGTTTTTATTATTTGAGGTAAAATTTCCAATTTTTGAGTTAAATTTTCCATTTTCTGAGGTAAATTTACCAATTTTTTGAGGTAAATTTTCCAATTTTTTGAGGTAAATTTTCAATTTTCTGAGGTAATTTTTCCAATTTCTGAGGTAAAGTTTCCAATTTCCTGAGGTAAAGTTTCCATTTTCTGAGGTAAATTTTCCAATTTTTTGAGGTAGTTTCCATTATTTGAGGTAAAATTTTCCAATTTTTGAGGTAAATTTTCCATTTTCTGAGGTAAAGCTTCCATTTTTTGAGATAAAGTTTCAATTTCCTGAGGTAAAATGCCCTGAGGTAAATTCTGCATTTTTGAGATAAAATCCTGCAAATTTCCCGAGGTAAAATCCCCATTTTGAGGTGAAAATTCCTCTTTCCTCAGGGGTGCAAACACCTCCTTTGTAATGTAAAATTCACATTTTCTGAGGTGACAAAATCCCTTTTTCTGATGTAAAGTCCCCGCTTTTTTTGGTTTTTTTCGTTCCCTTTTTGGGTGTAAATCTCGTTTTTCCTGAGGCAAAAATTCCTTTTTTTTTTGAGGTGAAAACACCTCCTTTTCTTGGAATAAATACTTCTTTTTTTTTAGGCAAAACTTTTTAAAAAGGATTTTTTTTTGAGGTAATCATCCCATTTTGAGAGGGAATATTCCATTTTGAGAACAATTCACTGTGCCCAGGAGGTAAATGTCTTTTTTCCTGAGATAAAACTCATTTTTTGAGGGGAAAAAAATTCCTTTTTGGAGTGAAAACTTCCTTTTTGAGAGAAAAAAACCATCATTTTCTCTTAAGAAATTTCCCTTTTCCTGAAATAAAATCCTCCTTTTTTGAGGATATTCCCACTCATCCCTGATGTGAATATACCTTTAACAGTGAAAAAAAAATCACATTTAAAAAAAAATTATTTTTCCACTTTTTAAAATTTTTCTTTTTTTTGAGGGATTTTTTTTTTTTCTTTTAGGGGAAAAATTGGTTGTTTGTTTTGTATTCTTTTCTATGAGGGAAACCCTCTCTTTGTTGAGTAAAAACTTTAATTTTTTTTAAGTAAACATCCCTTTTCCTGAGGAAAATCCTCCTGAGCAGCAAATTTAAGGCAAATAAACTTTTTATAGAAAAAAAAAAAAGTTTTTTTGTTTTTTTTGTTTGGTTTTTTTTTTGGTTTTTTTTTTTTTTTTTTTGTTTTTGTTTTGTTTTGGTTTTGGTTTTTTTTTGTTTTGTTTTGTTTTTGGGTTTTTTTTGTTTGTTTTTTGTTTATTTTTTTTCCCCTACACAAACCCCTCATTTATTTAAAAATCCTTTTTTTTTTTTAATGTAACTCCCTCATTTTTCGAAATGGAGGCAAAATCCCTCGGTGTTTTTTTTTTGAGCAAAAACATCCATTTTGAGGAAAATTTATATTATAAATCACCTCTTTTTAAAATATTTACCTCTTTTAGAAAGATTTACCTCTTTTTTGAGGTAAATACCCCTTTTCCTGAGGAAAAAAATTAATTTTTTAATAATTAATAAATTTTTCGATACTTCCCCTACCCCCCAACTCATATCTTTGTTCCAAACCAAAAAAATTCTTTTTTTTTGAGGTAAATCCCTTCTTTTTTTGAGGAATCCTCCATTTCCTTTAATAAAACACAGTTTGGTTATTCTGAAGGAAATCACATTTCTTGGTTTTGAGTAAAAATTTCCTTTTTTTGAGGCAAATCCCCTTTTCCTGAGGGGAGAAAATCCAATTTTTTTCAGGAAAAAAACCCCATCCCTGAGGCAAAAACCTCAGGGGAATTTTTGGGGCTCTCTGGGGAAATTTGGGGATCCCTGAGGGGATTTTGGGGATCTCTTGGTGATTTTTGGGGCTCTTTGAGGGGATTTTGTGGCCCTGGTGGATTTTGGGGTCTCTGAGGGGATTTTGGGGCTCCTTGAGGGGAAATTTGGGGCCCAGGTGGAATTTGGGGCTCTCTTGGTGATTTTTGGAGATCTCTGAGGGGAATTTTGGGGCCCAGGTGGAATTTAGGGATCTCTGAGGGGATTTTGGGGCTCTCTGAGGGGATTTTGGGGTTCCCTGAAGGAATTTTGGGCTCCCTGAGGGGATTTTGGGATTCCTGAGGGGATTTTGGGATCTCTGAGGGGATTTTGGGGCTCTCTGAGGGGACTTTGGGGTTCCCTGAAGGAATTTTGGGGCCCGGTGGATTTTGGGGCTCCCTGAGGGGATTTTGGGGCTCTCTTGGTGATTTTTAGGGGTTTCTGAGGGGATTTTGGGGCCCGTTGAATTTTGGGGATCCCTGAGGGGAAATTTGGGGATCCCTGAGGGGAAATTTGGGGCTCTCTTGGTGATTTTTGGGGCTCTCTGAGGGGGATTTTGGGGCCCAGGTGGAATTTAGGGATCTCTGAGGGGATTTTGGGGCACTCTGGGGAGATTTTGGGGTTCCCTGAAGGAATTTTGGGCTCCACGAGGGGATTTTGGGGCCTGTTGAATTTCGGGGATCCCTGAGGGGATTTTTGAGGGAATTTTGGGGATCTCTGAGGGGATTTTGGGGCCCAGGTGGAATTTAGGGATCTCTGGGGAGATTTTGGGGTTTCCTGAAGGAATTTTGGGGCCCAGGTGGATTTTGGGGCTGTCTGAGGGGATTTTGGGGCTCTCTCGGTGATTTTTAGGGGTTTCTGAGGGGATTTTGGGGCCTGTTGAATTTTGGGGATCCCTGAGGGGATTTTTGAAGGGATTTTGGGGATCCCTGAGGGGAATTTTGGGGCCCAGGTGGAATTTGGGGCTCTCTGAGGGGATTTTGGGGCTCTCTGGGGAGATTTTGGGGTTCCCTGAAGGAATTTTGGGCTCCCTGAGGGGATTTTGGGATCCCTGAGGGGATTTTTGAAGGGATTTTGGGGATCTCTGAGGGGATTTTGGGGCCCAGGTGGAATTTAGGGATCTCTGGGGAGATTTTGGGGTTCCCTGAAGGAATTTTGGGGGCCGGTGGATTTTGGGGCCTGTCTGAGGGGATTTTTTGGGGCTCTTTCGGTGATTTTTAGGGGTTTCTGAGGAGATTTTGGGTCCCCGGTGGATTTGGGGGCGCTCTGAAGGAATTTTGGGGATCCCTGAGGGGATTTTGGGGCTCTGTGAGGGAATTTCGGGCCCCGGTGGAATCTGGGGCTCCCTGAGGGGAGTGAGGAGGGGGCGGGACCGGAAGTGGGCGTGACCACACAGAGGGGTGGGCGTGGCCTCACGCCAAACACGCTCCAGTACCTCAGACACGTGACCGCGCCTCCTACACGTGACAGCGCCTCCTACACGTGACGGCGCGCGCTGAGGGGGCGTGGCCGACAAAGGGGGCGTAATCGCTGCGAAGGGGGCGTGGCCATTTCTGAGGGGGCGTGACCACGCGCTGAAAAGGGCGTGGCCCGTCGGCGGAAAGGGGCGTGGTCTTCACAGAGCGGCCGTGACCCCACGCATCGAGGGGCGCGGTCGCTGCCCTGAGGGGGCGCGGCCCCTGCAGAGGGGGCGTGTGAAAACCACCAATCGCTTGTTTTTAAAATTTTAAAAGTTTGCTAGTAATAAAATGGTTATAAAAATAGTTTTATAATTAGAGTAATAATAATTCGGGCGATTTGAATTAGGACAAAACGAGATAATAAAAACAAAGAGTTATGGACAGTCCTTATTTTTGGGCAAAATAAGCTCAAAAAAGGACACACGTTAACAGAGGATTAACCCTTAAAAACAATAACCTGTTGCATATTCATACATCTCATACATGATGCATAAATTCCATTCAAACACAGGATTCTGTCTGGTCATCGTCAGCTTCTTCCTCCGAATCCTAACAGCGCCTTCGAGGCGGGAACAAGTTCATTTCTTCTGATAAGAAATCAATAAATTCTCTTTCTCTGAAAGATTCTGGTGTCCTGTGGTTGCTATCTCGCTGCGAGTCCTTTCTTTAAAAAAAGTATCCTGCATAGCATCGTTTCTATTTTAACATTTTTTATAACCTAAAACTATTTTTAACACAGTACTTAAGAGAATTAACAGAGCATTACTTTTTAACGCAACACATACAATATTCATTTGAATATTTGCGAAAAGCCAATCGTAAACCACATGCATTTTGCACAATATACATTTGAATATTTGTGAAAAGCTAATCATAAAATATGCGCATTTCTCACAGGGGCGTGGCCCCAAGCACTGGAGTGGAGCGGCAGCCGCAGAGGGGGCGTGGCTACTTCTCTGAGGGGGCGTGGCCACCGCAGAGGGGGCGTGTTCGCCACGGAGTGGGCGCGTCCTCGCGCGCATAGGGGCGTGTCCGCCGCAGAGGAGGCGTGGCCTGTGCCGTGAGGGGACGCTCCAAGATGGCGGCTGTGGCTGAAGGGGAGTGACAGGCGCACAGGGGGCGTGGCTGCTGCTCTGAGGGGGCGTGGCCGCCCTGCGCTGAGGGGGCGTGCCCGCCGCAGGAGGGGCGTGACCGCTGCTCTGAGGGGGCGTGTTCACTGCGAAGAGGGCGTGGCCTCAGCGTAGTAGGCGTGTCCACACGCGCCGACGGGGCGTGGTCGCCGCAAAGTGGGCGTGTCCGCCGCAGAGGGGGCGTGGCCTGAGCCGTGAGGGGGCGCTCCAAAATGGCGGCTTTGCTGTGGGTGCTGCTCTCGGCCCTGGCTGGGCTCGCTCCGGGCCCGGGGCCCGCGGGGGCCGCGCAGCTCCCGCTGCTGGTCTGGAGCACGGAACGGTGCGAGAGGGTTCGGGGGGGGGATTTGGGGCTTTTTTGGGGGAGGTTTGAGGGAGGTTTGAGGGGATTTGGGGGCCCTGAGAGGCTTCGGGGGGTTCTGGGGGGGTTTGGGGATCTTTCAGGGGGATTTGGGGCTTTTATTGGGGAGATTTGGGGGACTTCTGAGGGGATTTGAGGGAGCTGAGAGGCCTCGGAGGGGCTTTGTGGGAGATTTGGTCGTTTTTTGGGGTTATTTGAATCTTTATTTGGGGAGATTTTGGGGGGCTGAGGGGTTTTGGGGGGGCTGAGAGGCCTCAGGAGGGGTTTTGGGGGAGCTTGGGGATCTTTTGGGGAGATTTGAGGGGATTTAGGGGCGCTGAGACACCTCAAAAAGCCCTCAGGGGAGCCTGGGGGGAATTTGGGCCTTTTTTAGGGGAGAGCTGGGGCTTTTTTGGGGAGATTTGAGGGAGTTTTGAGGGGACTTGGGGGTGCTGAGGGGGTTTAGGGGCGCTGAGAAGCCTCAAGAAGCCCTCAGGGGGTTTTAGGGAGGCTCAGGGCTCTTTTGGGGAGGAATTTGGGCCTTTTTGGGGGAGATTTGAGGCAACTTTAAGAGAATTGGGGGGGGGCTGAGAGGCCTCAAAATTGCTCGGGGGGGCTCGGGGCTGATTTGGGGTCTGTGGATGATTTTGGGGTTCCCAGGGTGCATTTGGGCTCCCCGTGGATAATTTTGGGGTTCCTGTTTATGATTTTTGGGTCCCCAGGTCCCTCTGGTCCCCCCCATCCCTGCCTGGGGTATTTTGGGATCTGTGGATAATTTTGGGGTCCCTGTTTGTGATTTTGGGGTTCCCAGGTCCCTGTGGATAATGTTGGGGTTCCCAGGGTTATTTTGAGGTCTGTGTCTGATTTTGGGGTCCCCAGGTCTCTGTGGTCCCCCTGTCTGTCCCCAGGGTTACTTTGGGGTTCCCTGGCTGATTTTGGGGTCCCTGTTTGTGATTTTGGGGTCCCCAGGTCCCTCTGGTCCCCTCCATCCCTCCCCGGGGTTATTTTGGGATCTGTGGATAATTTTGGGGTCCCTGTTTGTGATTTTGGGGTCCCCAGGTCCCTGTGGTCCCCCTGTCTGTCCCCGGGGTTACTTTGGGGTTCTCTGGCTGATTTTTGGGTCCCTGTTTGTGATTTTGGGGTCCCCAGGTCCCTGTGGTCTCCCCCATCCCTCCCCGGGGGCCGGGCTCTGTCGGAGCCGGAGCTGCAGCAGCTGCTGGAGCCGGGGCTGCGCCGGGGCCCGCGCACGGTGCTGCTGTTCCTGCAGGACCAGGTGAGCCAAAAACCCTAAAAATACCCTAAAAATACCCTAAAAATATCCCAAAATATCCCCAAACCCTGCCCGGCACGGTGCTGCTGTTCCTGCAGGATCAGGTGAGCCAAAAACCCCTAAAAATATCCCAAAAATATCCCAAAATATCCCCAAAAATAACCCCCTAAATCCCCCAAAAATACTCTAAAAATACCCCCAAAAATACTCTAAAAATACCCCCAAAATATCCCCAAACCTTGCCCCGCACGGTGCTGCTGTTCCTGCAGGACCAGGTGAGCCAAAAACCCTAAAAATATCCCAAAATATCCTAAAAACAACCTCAAAAGTACGCCAAAAAATACCTCAAAAAACCCCTAAAAATACCCTAAAAATATCCCAAAAATAACCTCAAAAATACCCCAAAAATAACCCCCTAAATTCCCAAAAAATACTCTAAAAATACCCCAAAAATGACTCTAAAAAGATCCCAAAAATATCCCAAAATATCCCCAACCCCTGCCCCGCACGGTGCTGCTGTTCCTGCAGGACCAGGTGAGCCAAAACCCCTAAAAATATCCCAAAATATCCCAAAATATCCCCAAACCCTGCCCTGCACGGTGCTGCTGTTCCTGCAGGATCAGGTGAGCCAAAAACCCCTAAAAATATCCCCAAAATATCCTAAAAAATACCCCCAAAAGAACTCCCTAAATACCCCAAAAATAACCTCAAAAATACCCCAAAATAACCTCAAACCCTGCCCCGCATGGTGCTGCTGTTCCTGCAGGACCAGGTGAGCCAAAAACCCTAAAAATACCCTAAAAATATCCCAAAATATCCCAAAATATCCTCAAACCCTGCCTGGCACGGTGCTGCTGTTCCTGCAGGACCAGGTGAGCCAAAAACCCTAAAAATATCCCAAAAATACCCCAAAATATCCCAAAAATACCCCAAAAATAACCTCAAGAATACCCCCAAAATAACCCCCTAAATTCCCAAAAAATACCCTAAAAATACCCCCAAAATAACCTCAAAATACCCCAAAAATAACCTCAAAATACCCCAAAAATAACCCCCTGAACTCCCAAAAAATTACTCTAAAAATACCCCCAAATAACCTCAAACCCTGCCCCGCCCGGTGCTGCTGTTCCTGCAGGACCAGGTGAGCCAAAAACCCCAAAATACCCTAAAAATATCCCAAAAATATCCCAAAATACCCTCAAACCTGCCCCGCACGGTGCTGCTGTTCCTGCAGGACCAGCTGAGCCAATAACCCCAAAAATATCCCAAAAATAACCAAAAAAGTACCCCAAAAATTCCTTAAATATATCCCAAAAATAACACTAAAAATACCCCAAAAAAGCCCCAAAAATCCCGCCAAAAACTCCAAAAGAACCCCAAAAATCCCCCAAAAAAATTCCAAAAAATCTCAAAAACCCCAAAAGTCCCCGAAAGTCCCCGAAAGTCCCCAAAAATCCCCAAAAGTCCCCAAACTGTGGTCGTTCCCCAGCTGTCCGTGGATGACCTGACCGCGTTCGGGGCCGTGTTCGGGAACGAACCCAACGGAGCCTTCCCCAAACTGAGGGTGAGGGGCGGGGCCAAAAGGGGCGGGGCCAGAGAGGGGCTGGGCCAGAGAGGGAGGGGGCAAAGGGGGAGGGGCCAGAGGGTAATGGGGTAAATGGGGAGGGAGGGACCAAAGGAGGAGGGCCAAAGGGGAGGGAGGGGCAAAGGGGGAGGGGTCATGGGGTGAGGGAGGGGCCAAAGGGGGTGGGAAAGCCTTGGGGAGGGGCCAAAGGGGGAGGGGCCATCGGGGGAGGGAGGGGCCAAAAGGGGGAGGGAGGGGCCAAAAGGGGGAAGGGCCAAAGAAGGAGGGGCCAAAGGGGGAGGGAGGGGCCAAAGGGAAAGGGAGGGGTCAAAGAGGGAGGGGCCATGAGGTGAGGAGGGGCCAAAAGGGGGAGGGGCCAGAGAGGGAGGGGCCAAAAGGGGAGGGAGGGGCCAAAAGGGGGAGGGGCCAAAGTGGGTCAGTGCCAAAGGGGGAGGGGCCATCGGGGAGGGAGGGGCCAAAGGGGGACGGACGGGCCAAAGGGTGCGGGGCCAGAGAGGGAGGGGCCAAAAGGGGAGGGAGGGGCCAAAAGGGGGAGGGGCCAAAGTGGGTCAGTGCCAAAGGGGGAGGGGCCATCGCGTGAGGGAGGGGCCAAAGGGGGGCAGACGGGCCAAAGGGGGCGGGGCCAGAGGGGGGCAAAAGGGGGATGGGCCAAAGGGGGAGGGAGGGGCCAGAGGGGGAGGGGCCAAAAGGTGAGGGAGGGGGAAAAGGGGGTGGGAGGGGCCCTAGGGAGGGGCCAAAGGGGGGAGGGGGCAAAAGGGGAGGGCGGGGCCAAAGGGGGAGGGGCCAAAGGGGGAGGGGCCATGGTGGGAAGGAGGGGCCCTTGGGAGGGGTCAGTGGGGGGAGGGGCCAAGGGGGAGGGAGGGGCCCTTGGGAGGGGTCAATGGGGGGAGGGGGCAGCAGGAGAGAGGGAGGGGCCAAAAAGGGAAGGGGAGGGACCATGAGAAGGGGGAGGGGATCAACAGGGGGAGGGGCCAAAGGGGCAGGGCAACAATGGAAGGGGAGGGGCCAACAAGGGGGAAGGGCAATAAGGGAGGGCAATAGGGGAGGGGCCAATAACAGAGGGAGGGGCCAACGGGAATGGGGAGGAGTCAAGGAGAAGGGGAGGGGTCAGTGGGGAAGGTGTCAGTGGGGTGGGGCTGTGGGGGAGGGGCATGGGGAGGGGGAGGGGCCAATAGGGGAGGGGCAACAACAGAGGGGGAGGGGCCAATGAGGAGGGGTCATGGGGAGGGGCCAAAAGGGGAGGGGCCAACAAGGCAGGGGGAGGAGCAATAGGGCTGGGGGCGTGGCCATGGGGTGGGTCTGGCAAGATGGGGAGGGGCCAAGGGGGAGGGGCAACCACAGGGGGGAGGGTTTTGGGGAGGGGTTAGCAATGGAGGGGGTGGGGTCAGTGGGTCACGTGGTCAGCCCTGACCCCGCCCTGGGTGGGGTTTTTGGGGTGAACTTGGGGTGAACTTGGGGTGAACTTGGGGTGACTTCCGGGTGCATTTGGGGTGACTTTGGGTGACTTTGGGTGATTTTGGGGTGGATTTGGGCTGAATTTGGGTGGATTTGGGGTGTTTCAGGCCCGTCGTTGTTCCAGGACGCCCTGGGTGGGGTTTTGGGGTGATTTTGGGGTGGATTAGGGTGAATTTGGGGTGACTTTGGGGTGGATTTGGGGTGACTTTAGGGTGAATTGGGGTGAATTGGGGTGTTTCAGGCCCGTTCTGTTCCAGGATGCCCTGGGTGGATTTGGGGTGATTTTGGGGTGAATTTGGGGGTGAATTAGGGCTGAATTTGGGGTGAATTTGGGATATTTTAGGCCCGTTCTGTTCCAGGACGCCCTGGGCTCAGGTTTTGGGGTGATTTTGGGGTGAATTTGGGTGACTTTGGGGTCAATTTGGGGTGACTTTGGGTTGAATTTAGGGTGAATGTGGGGTGAATTTGGGGTGACTTTGGGTTGAATTTGGGTTGAATTTGGGGTGAATTAGGGGTGAATTTGGGGTGGGTTCAGGGTGGATTTGGGGTGAATTAGGGGTGAATTAGGCATGAATTTGGGGTGACTTTGGGGTGATTTTGGGGTGACTTTGGTGTGAATTTGGGGTGACTTTGGTGTGAATTTGGGGTGGATTTGGGCTGAATTTGGGGTGAATTTGGGGTGTTTCAGGCCTGTTGTTCCAGGACGCCCTGGGTTCAGGTTTTGGGGTGGATTTGGGGTGAATTAGGGGTGAATTAGGGGTGACTTTGAGGTGAATTTGATGTGAATGTGGCGTGAATTTGGGGTGAATTTGGGGTGAATTTGGGATATTTTAGGCCCGTTCTGTTCCAGGACACCCTGGGTGGATTTGGGGTGACTTTGGGGTGATTTTGGCTGAATGTGGGGTGAATTTGGGGTGAATTTGAGGTGAATTTGGGCTATTTCAGGCCTGTTCTGTTCCAGGACGCCCTGGGTGCATTAGGGGTGAATTTGGGGTGAATTTGGGGTGAATGTGGGGTGGATTTGGGCTGAATGTGGGGTGACTTTGGGGTGACTTTGGGGTGACTTTGGGGTGATTTTGGGGTGAATTTGGGGTGAATTCGGGCTATTTCAGGCCGTTCTGTTCCAGGATGCCCTGGGTGGATTAGGGGTGGATTTGGGGCGAATTTGGGGTGATTTTGGGTTGAATTCAGGATATTTCAGGCCTGCTCTGTTCCAGGACGCGCTGGGTGGATTTGGGGTGGATTTGGGGTGACTTTGGGGTGACTTTGGGCTGAATGTGGGGTGGATTTGGGCTGAATGTGGGGTGACTTTGGGGTGAATTTGGGGCGAATTTGGGGTGAATTCGGGCTATTTCAGGCCTGCTCTCTTCCAGGACGCGCTGGGTGGATTTGGGCTGAATGTGGGGTGACTTTGGGGTGACTTTGGGTGACTTTGGGTTGAATTTGAGCTATTTCAGGCCCATTACTGTTCCAGGACGCGCTGGGCTCAGTTTTTGGGGTGAATTTGGGGTGAATTAGGGGTGAATTTAGGGTGAATTTGGGGCTATTTTAGGCCCATTCTGTTCCAGGACGCGCTGGGTGGATTTGGGGTGAATGTGGGGTGACTTTGGCTGAATTTGGGGTGACTTTGGGTGTATTTGAGCTATTTCAAGCCAGCTCTTGTTCCAGGACGCGCTGGGCTCAGTTTTTGGATGATTTTGGGGTGATTTTGGGTTGAATTTGAGCTATTTCAGGCCTGCTCTGTTCCAGGATGCGCTGGGCTCAGTTTTTGGGGTGACTTTGGGGTCGATTAGGGGTGGATTTGGGGTGACTTTGGGGTGAATCTGGGGTGAATCTGGGGTGATTTTGGGTTGAATTTGAGCTATTTCAGGCCTGCTCTGTTCCAGGATGCCCTGGGCTCGGCGGGCTCGGCCCTGGCCCTGCCCTGGCTGTCGGGGGCGGCGGCGGCCCGCGCTGCCCCTGACCCTGCAGAGGGCCCTGGGCGCCCCCGCCCCACTGAGCCTGCCCGGGGGGGGGGAACCTGGGGGGGCTGCGCAGGAACCGCACGGAGCCCCAGAGCGACCCCGGGGAGCCCACGGTGCTGCTGGTGGGGCTGCCCCATAGCCGGGGGTGAGTGACCCATAGAAACCCATAGGGATCCTATAGAGAGAGCCCAGAGTGGGGCTGCCCCATAGCCGGGGGTGAGTGACCCACAGGGACCCATAGAGACCCTATAGAGAGACCACAGTGGGGCTGCCCCATAGCCGGGGGTGAGTGACCCCATAGAGACTCCATAGAGACCCTATAGAGAGAGCCCAGAGTGGGGCTGCCCCATAGCCGGGGGTGAGTGACCCCATAGGGACCCCAGAGTGGGGCTGCCCCATAGCCGGGGGTGAGTGACCCCATAGGGACCCCCATAGAGAGAGCCCAGAGTGGGGGTGCCCCATAGCCGGGGGTGAGTGACCCCATAGAGACTCCATAGAGACCCCATAGGGACCA